>NC_041224.1:107146188-107157075 GCF_002837175.3 Physeter macrocephalus | reverse complement strand
AAGATGGGAATAAAGACACAGACCTACTAGAGAATGGACTTGAGGATATGGGGAGGGGGAAGGGTAAGCTGGGACAAAGTGAGAGAGTGGCATGGACATATATACACTACCAAACGTAAAACAGATAGCTAGTGGGAAGCTGCCGCATAGCACAGGGAGATCACCTCTGTGCTTTGTGACCACCTAGAGGGGTGGGATAGGGAGGGTGGGAGAGAGACGCAAGAAGGAAAAGATATGGGAACATATGTGTATGTATAACTGATTCACTTTGTTATAAAGCAGACACTAACACACCTTTGTAAAGCAACTATACTCCAAAAAAGATGTTTAAAAAAAAAAAGATTTGTATTTCTCCTTGATAAACCCTAAGGAGGGTATGAACTAGATTTTGGGTGAGGGAACCTTTCCAGTGGTTTGAATTTTAAAAGGCCTTTCCTCTTTGGTTTCAGGTTTTACCTGATTGAGCTAATTAGGGTCAGGCTCAGGTCTTTGTGGGCTGAATTTACATTTCTGATTTGTAGAGATTTTCAAGACAGTTGCTTTTAATTCCCCAAAGAACTGGTTAGTTGCCTAAATGATACTAAAAGATTGATTTGCCCAACTATATTTTCTTTGTTTTTTTTAATATCACTGAGAAGATTTCCGACGAAACTGAAAAACAAGAGTTCTTAGGGTTCAATTTATCATGTCTTCAAAAGTTTGGACAAGGCATTCAACAAAGGCCCTCTTTCTGAGTGCACCGGTTAGACCCAGAGCAAATCTCTATTACTATTTTCATTAACCCTGGAATATTAGCTCTCAGTTTTTACTTTGTATTGTTCGGGCTCTGGTAACCCTACTGGTTTCCTTTAGTATGCTTAATTAATATTGTCTGAGGGGCAGATTTATATGCCCTGTCTTATAATACCAGGCAGGGGAAGCATTCCCCAGTGAGACATAATATCTATCCTACAATATAATTAGGCAAAAGAGATGTAACCATCTTACATAAAGTCCATTTAAATATACCAATTTTGATAAATTTTTATCTCAAGTCTATCAACTTCTATACCTTTAACTTTAGTTTCCATTAGGATCCCATCAACAAGCCTTGGTCTTAAAAGGAGTCCAGAAACTTCCTTTTTATCCCAATCATTTAATCTATTTTTGTATAAAAGGCTCTGGGGTCCCCAGTAAGAGGTTGAGCCAAGGGACTCGGGCTCTTTTGTCAATCTTTTAACTTGATCAATTGGCCTGTGGCCCCAAGCAATTGCTGGTCAGGTATCGCAGTGTAAGTTTCTTATAGCCTTTAGAAGGGGGGAAAAAGTATATATACACACACACACACACACACATTACACTGGGGTAAGTAAATAGAGTGGACTCGTTTGGGGCCCTTTAATGTTGGGGACCAATAACGTTGGTCCATCCAACCTCAGGTAGTGTTGTATCAAAACCTTTTGTTTTAACCCTATTAACATCCGTTTTATTTATCTCATTTCTTAATAGCCATCTAAAGATTTCTTCATCCATTTGGTATGAGTTCCTTTAAAATGTCCACCTTGATGGGAAGAAGACTCTAGACTTTCCCTTCATTTTTTTTTAACCTCCCTGTTAATCAGCCTCATTAACATTATCTTCAATGTTTTGCATCTGTAAGACCCTCTGAGGGGGAGCAGAGACCACAAAAAAGGTTTCCCAAACCCTTTTTTTTTTAAACTAAAGGGAGTTCTTAGGTTAACTATTGTGTGTGTATCCACCTTCTAATTTATTTTTTTATAGGTACCAATAAAACAGCTGTTTATAATGACAGCTCTCTAAAAATTTACCAATTTAGAAGTTTTTCCAATTTAAAGGATCCAATGGCTATTGATAGGTGGTATTTTAATTACAACTCAAACCAATAAGATGCAAGAAGCATCCCCAGAAGAGAGTGCAAAGGATGTAGCCTTCACAAGATCTAGAAAGTTTACTCTTAAAATACAGTCTAAGAAATTAAAGGTCTTTGTTATATAGGCTGACACACCGGAGATTAAGATGACTGAAGTCCCTGAGAGTTGGTGCAGTCAGACAAAAGACTGCTCAGAATCTCAGTCTATTCAACTGGCTGCCAAACATACACCATATATGTACCTTCCGGATGGCAGACACCAACTTCACACACACACACGCAAGCACACGTGCGCGCAAGAAGATCAGGTAGAACGTTTACATTTCAAAGACAGAGAAAAACGCAAGTTCCCTAGAAGGGCTTTTGTTTCTTTTTAAGATCAGAAAAGATGTTTTATCAAGCTGGCTTTCTCTAGCTTAACTGCATATAAAATAAAAAGAGCCCCTATTGGCCATTTTCAGGGCAAGGTTTCCTTTAATTCCCAATTAAGTACATACTTGTAAATACAAGCACAGAAACCTGGCAGGGTGTTAATTGGAGACTGGCTTTCTGAAAAAATGTTAGGCCAGCTTCTCAGCTAATCACCCAGTCCAGACCACTCAGAATGTCTCAACTGAGTAACTCCCAGCATCTTTCAACTGCACAGCCAGGTGCCTGTTAGACACTGCCAAATAAAACTCAGGATCATCAAGCAATAAGTGGGAGATCCAAGAACCAGGAGAGACTCACCAAAATTTGTCTGGACTCTCTAAGGAGGCAGATGGGGACAAGAGACCTCTGCTGGTACCAAGGCTCCAGTTCCTCATATTTCAGGTGAAGAGGAAAACTCTGCTCTGGGTCCCTTCGTTGGTAGCCCAGGCTATGACTGAAAAAAATGCACGACCTAAACGTTGAGAACTGTGTGTTATTTGGGGCATTACCGAGGATGTAAGCCCAGGATACAACCTCTCAGCTCTGAGGGATGTTCCAAAGAGGTAAGGGAGGAGCCAGGATGTACAGGAGTTTTTGCAAACAAAACAAAACAAACCAAAAAAACCCAGGTAGTCAAACACCAAAAAATTACTGCTAATTAAATAAAAACCAGATGTCTCAAGTTAATGAATTTAGTGCTTTTCTAAGTATGGAAAGACGCAAGACTTTGGGCTTATTGAAATCATTCCTTTGATATGTACCTTAACTATCTAGGGCCAGTTTTGTTTCTCCATCCTGAATTCCCTCAGGGTGCACGGTTGGGGGTGGCTGCAGTGGCTGAAAGCCGCAACATCCTTTGTTTACTAATACAGCAGGTGACATTCTTTGTCCACACTTGATATGCAAGTTATAATTTTTCTAATACACACACAGAATCACATCTCATACCACCATTAGTGGCTTGTCACCATTCTGGCAAACAACGCCTAGTATATAACGTAAATCTTTCCTCCTGTGCTCTCAATAATTTCCCCACTGATTTGAAAATCTATCCCAAGCAGAGATGCTATCATTTGGGGAGTTGGGTGGAGTGTGGACAAGAACTCCGCTCCACATTCCCCTCCCCCTAGTCAAAGCAAAATAAAAACAAATCAGAAGCACCACTCCTAACACTGCAGGGACGAAACGTCTCTTACCTGGGCTTCTGCAAAAGAGATGGCAGAGGTACTGAGGCCCCGGGGGCCTGGGGCCGCGAGGAGGACATAGTGCGGACGCCCGCAGCAGCGGCCGGCTGGGAACTGGAGCCCCGCTGTCAGTGCTTTCCGGGACCATTGGCGGGGCCCTGCGACGCTGTGGAACTGAGTGGGCAAAAGGAGGATGGAATCCTTTTACCGGGTGAAGTCGCTCATTATGCTCACCGCCTTCCCCCGGACCCCCGCCCCCCCCCAGACAGGCAGGCAGCTACCACAGGTGAGCACATTCTACTCCCCGCGCTCAGACTGCGAGCCTGAAGGCTTGCAAGCTGTGAGTCCTGCATCTCAGGTACCGCAGACCCACCCCGGGGCCCAGAGGTTGAGGCTGAGGTTTCCTTAGAAGGAGTGACGCTTATTTCCAGAAACAGACCACGATACTAGGCTGCTGAACCCGCGGAGTCGGGAACGGAACCCTCCCGCGTCCTCATGTGACCCGAGGTCACGAGACGCAGGTCCCGGTGAGCAGATCAGCGTCTGCTCATGCCCATAGCACGAGTCATTCCTGGCTCGGATCACAGGGATAGGGTGGCATCCTGGCGCTCGGCTCCGGGGCATCCTTACCTGACGCTGGGGCCGTACCAGGCGCAGAAGCTCCCGGCGTCCGCACATCAACCCCAGCGCCATCTTACCAGGAAGAGGACTTACGTTCGCGTCTGCGCACTCAGAACCGCAGCCTCGCGGGAGGAGGCCCTTTTGGAAATGGGCATGAAGCCAGAGCTGTCGCCACGCTCAGGAGGTAAAGGAGACTCGAGCTTGACGACCATATTTGAAGTGGGTAAGAAGCTGCAAAGGGCCACCTTAACAAGATCGCGCAGAGAGTGTTTTCGGGAGATTGAAGTTCAGAGCCATATCACCACCGGCGTTCGTTAGTGGCTGCATAAACCTGGGAAGTTTTCTTTGTCCTTAAAATCCGCGATTCTCCTGCGACTTGTTAAACTAAAAGGTACCCTCTAGACGATCTTGGCTGTCCTTGGTGTGGGCTTGTCCTGGCCAGTGATGTTCGATTCTTGTTGCTAGATAATACTGTAATCGCAAATCCAGTGAAATTTGAGAGTGGTCTGGAGTTTGACAGAAATTGAGGGAAGGCAGCTTCTAGGAAATATTTTCCTTCCAGATAAAAAGACAAAGCTTCAAGAGGAGGCTCCATCTTTCCCCTTCCCTTTCCTTAGGAGTTGGTTGAGGAGCATCTTGAGGGGACAAATCTTTAAAGATAAAAGGTGGAGCGTTAGGGAGTTTGAGATTGACATGTACGCACTGCTATATTTAAAATGGATAACCAACAAAGACCTACTTGTATAGCACAGGGAATTCTGTTCAGTATTATGTAACAGCCTAAATAGGAAAAGAATTTGAAAAAGAATAGATACATGTATAATGTATTACTGAATCACTGCTGTACACCTGAAACTAACAATATTGTTAATCAACTATACTCCAATATAAAATAAAAAGTTTAAAAAAAATAGCTAACATGCTGAAGATGGTTGTATGGAAAGATAGAAAACCCCTGAATACTTGATGTCATTGAGCTGCTGCAGCAGGCTTGGAAACACCTATCTCCAGATTTTGTTGTGTAAGATAATTGAAGGTCTTTTTTGTCTAGACTCGTAGGTCTCTGTTGCTTGAGTTCTTGAAACTGATAGCATTTCTAGAGATACATGAGGTGAAGTTCCCCTCCTCCAAAGAAAAAAAAGTAAGAAAGGTGGGAGTTGAGTATATTTGAACCCCTATGAAGACTCTCAAACTACAGAATGCTTTTGAAATAGCAAAGTGTAGTTTGGGAAAGATACAATAGCCCGAAACGATTTCTATCACTGCTAGTTTGGGCTGGTTATAAATGTACCTGACAGGAATGGTAAAAACAGAAGGCAAAGAAATATAATACAGATTTAGTAGTAATTAGGGGTATGACCTATTAATCACATATGTTGGACACCATTGTAAACAAGCTTTTTAAAGATTACTTTGAAAAATCAATACAGTTAGAAAGAATGACAAATATACAGCTACAGAACACTTGGCAAAAAAAACAAAAACCAAACAACCTAGATTGTTACCTTGGTGGCCCCAAATGAATCATTCCTCTCAGTTTTGCACTCCTGATAGTTCCCTCTTCTTTTTTTTTTTTTTTTTATTGCCTTACGCGGGCCTCTCACTGTTGTGGCCTCTCCCGTTGGGGAGCACAGGCTCCGGATGCGCAGGCTCAGCGGTCGTGGCTCACGGGCCCAGCCGCTCCGCGGCATGTGGGATCTTCCTGGACCCCGGCACGAACCCGCCGTCCCCTGCATCGGCAGGCGGACTCTCAACCACTGCGCCGCCAGGGAAGCCCCTGTTCCCTCCTCTTGAATCTGGGCTGGCCTATGACTTGCTTTAATCCTTAGAATTCATTTTAGGCCTATGCCTTAAGAAGACAATAGCTTCTACTTTTGCATTCAGGGAGATGCCACTGTGTTGGAAGTTTGACTTCTCAGACTTCCATGCTGTGAAAAGCCCAACCTAACCACACGGAGGAGCACTGAGGCCTTGGCTAACAGCTCCTGTTGAGCTCCCAGCCAACAGTCACCACCAACTCTCCAGCCATGTGAAGAAGGCCCTCGTGGAAGTGGATTCTTCAGCCTCTACTGTAGTTACTTTGGGTGACTGTATGTGGAGCAGAGATAGGCTGTTTTCTCTGCTCAGCTCTGCCCAAGTTGCAAAATACAACCAAGTGAAATGATTGTGGTTTTAAGCCACTGAATTTTGGAGTACTTTGTCTGGCAGTAGATAACTGAAATAAATTTTAATGTTATGTGAATAGGTTTTTGTGCTTGGGAAAAGAGCATCTCCTTACCACTAAAGCTAACCGAGGTCTGCTTATTATTAGTTTGCACTTATTTCTGATATTTCTGTGTTTTTTTTTTTTTAATGACTCTTATTTATTTATTTATTTATGGCTGTGTTGGGTCTTCGTTTCTGTGCAAGGGCTTTCTATAGTTGTGGCAAGCGGGGGCCACCCTTCATCTTGGTGCGCGGGCCTCTCACTATTCGCGGCCCTCTCTTGTTATGGAGCACAGGCTCCAGACACACAGACTCAGTAATTGTGGCCCACGGGCCCAGTTGCTCCGTGGCATGTGGAATCATCCCAGACCAGGGCGCGAACCCACGTCCCCTGCGTTGGCAGGCAGACTCCCAACCACAGTGCCACCAGGGAAGCCCTTTCTGTGTGTTTTTATTGCCTTTTCATGGGAATTGGTCCTATTTTCCCTTTTAGAGTGTACATTTCTAGAGGCAGGGAACAAGCCTCCTATCTTTTGCACTTTTTCCCCCTCATTAAGCTTTTTTTTAAAAAATTTTATTATTTATTTTTATTTTTGGCTGTGTTGGGTCTTCATTGCTGTGCGCGGGGGCTACTCTTGGTTGCGGTGCGTGGGCTTCTCATTGCATTGGCTTCTCTTGTTGCGGAGCACGGGCTCTAGGCACGTGGGTTCAGTAGTTGTGGCACGTGGGCTTGGTAGTTGTGGCACGCGGGCGGAGCACGGGCTCTAGGCGCAAGGGCTTCAGTAGTTGTGGCACACAGGCTCATTAATTGTGGCTCATAGGCTCTAGAGCGCAGGCTCAGTAGTTGTGGCGCACGGGCTTAGTTACTCCATGGCATGTGGGATCTTCCCGGGCCAGGGCTTGAGCCTGTGTCCCCTGCGTTGGCAGGTGGATTCTTAACCACTGTGCCACCAGGGAAGCCCCATAAGCTTTGTTTTCATGGAACTCAAACTTCTGTGACAGATTTTTGGTCAAGTTGTTTCCATTAAAAAGTACTGATTTTCATACACGCTGCTATATTTAAAATAGATAACCAACAAGGACCTACTGTATAACACAGGAAACACTGCTCAGTGTTCTGTAATAACCTAAGTGGGAAAAGAATTTGAAAAAGAACAGATACATGTATATGTAAAACTGAGTCACTTTGCTGTACACCTGAAACTAACAAAACATTGTTAATCAACTATACTCCAATATAAAATAAAAATTTAGCATGCCACAACTAAGAAGCCCACATGCTGCAACTAAACATCCCGCAATGAAGATCCCGCATCCCAGCACAGCCTAAATAAATAAATAAATATTAAAATAAAATAAAAAATTTTTAAAATTGTTCAAAAGGGGAAAAAAAAGTACTGATTTTAAAACCTAATAACTTAAAACTGCCCTACACAAAACAAATGGTCCACAAAACATTCTCCTTTCCTTTTGAAGGTTTTATGGTGCATGTTATCATTAAGCAGTCTTTTTTTTTAATTGAAGTATAATTCCTTTACAATGTTGTGTTAATTTCTACTGTACCATTAACCAGTCTTTTACTATTAAACTTAAATGGCCAATTGAGACAAACAGTTCTGAGACTGTTCTTCCACCACTGATTAAGACTGGAGTGGCAGGTATTGGGGATAATATTCATTTAGCCTCTGAGCTTTCTGGGAAGACTTGGTGACCTCGCCAGCTCTAGCTGCCTTCTTGTCCATTGCTTTAATGACACCCACAGCAACCGTCTGTCTTATGTCGTGAACAGCAAAATGGCCCAGAGGAGGATAGTCAGAGAAGTTCTCAACACACATGGGCTTACCAGGAACCATATAAATGATGGCAGCATCACCTGATTTCAAGAATTTGGGGCCAACTTCCAGCTTTTTCCCAGAATGACCATCAGTCTTCTTTAGCTCAGCAAACTTGCAAGCAATGTGAATGGTGTGACAATCCAGGACAGGTGCGTATCCAGCACTGATTTGGCCTGGATGGTTCAAGATAATCACCTGAGCTGTGAAGCCAGCTGCTTCCATTGGTGGGTCATTTTTGCTGTCCCCAGCCGCATTGCCACAATGAACATCTTTGACAGACATGTTCTTGACATTGAAACCCACATTGTCTCCAGGAAGGGATTCACTCAAAGCTTCATGATGAACTTCAACAGACTTTACGTCAGTTGTAACATTGACTGGAGCAAAGGTGACCACCATGGCAGGTTTGAGAACACCAGTCTTCATTCGACCCTCAGGGACAGTACCAATACCACCAATTTTATAGATGTCTTGGAGGGGCAGACGCAGGGCTTGTCATTTGGACGAGTTGGTAGCAGGATGCAATCCAGAGCTTCAAGCAGTGTGGTTCCTCTGTCCTTGCCATCTTTACAGGTGACTTTCCATCCCTTGAACCAAGGCATGTTAGCATTTGGCTCCAGCATGTTGTCATCATTCCAACTAGAAATTGGCACAAATGCTACTGTGTTGGGGTTGTAGCCAGTTTTCTTAATGTAGGTGCTGGCTTTCTTAACGATTTCCTGTATCTCTTCTGGCTGTAGGGTGGCTCCATAGAATCCATTTTGTTAACACCAACAATTAGTTATTTCACACCCAGAATGTAGGCCAGAAGGGCATGCTCACAGATCTTCCCATGCTTGGAGATGCCTGCTTCAAATTCACCAACACCAGCAGCAACGATCAGGACAGCACAGTCAGACTGAGCTGTGTCTGCAATCATGTTTTTGATGAAGTCTTTGTGTCCTGGGGCATCAGTGATGGTCACATAGTACTGTTGGTCTTGAATTTCCACAGGGAGCTATCAATGGTGATACTATGCTCACGTTCAGCTTTCAGTTTATCCAAGACCCGGACATACTTGAAGGAGCCCTTTTCCATCTCAGCAGCCTCTCTCTCAAAATTTTTGATGGTTCTTTTGTCGATTCCACCACATTTGTACATGAGATGGCCAGTAGTGGTAGACTTGCCTGAATCTACGTGTCCAATGGCAACAGTGTTTTTTAAAAATTTATTATTTTTGTCTGTGTTGGGTCTTCATTGCTGCACTCAGGCTTTCTCTAGTTGTGGTGAGTGGGGGCTACTCCTCATTGCGGTGCAAGGGCTTCTCATTGTGGTGGCTTCTCTTGTTGTGGAGCACAGGCTCTAGGTGCACGGGCTTCAGCAGTTGTGGTGTGTAGGCTCAGTAATTGTGGCTCGTGGGCCCTAGAGTGCAGGCTCAGTAGTTGTGGTGCCCGGGCTTAGTTGCTCCGTGACATGTGGGATCTTCCTGTACTAGGGATTGAACCCGTGTCCCCTGCATTGGCAGGCAGATTCTTAACCACTGCGCCACCAGGGAAGTCCCAACAACGGCGTTGATATGAGTATTTTCCTTTCCCATTTTGGCTTAGATTTAGTGATGGTTTTCATGAGACCTATGTCCTGGTGGCAAACCTGTTGTGAACAAGACTTTTGTACCTGATTTTAATTCTCATTAGGCATATTAGGTTTTCGAAAGTGACTGACTGGCTGGCTTTCATTTAGGATCACAAATTAAAGGATCATAAATTAAGAAAGCTGTGATGTAGGTGGTCACTCTAGTTTAAAAAGAGCAATTGCTGTGACTTGGCTGTGTATGCACACAATGTGTGTGTGTGTGTGTGTGTGTGTGTGTGTATGCACTCATGTGTAACTGTTAGTAGGATTGGGGAATGGAAAGATTGATAAAAACTGGCATAGAGCTGCAGGTTTTAGGCAGAGGAAGAAGGATAAAACCAAAATAGCAGATGGCTACACTGAGCTCATTTTTTTCTTCCCTTCTGCTAGGAATTGAATGCTTGTGTCCAAAATTCCAATGTTGAGGGCCAATTCCCCAATATGATGGTATGTGGAGGTGGTACTGATCTGCACATAACTTCCAAAACAAAATTGAACATCCTTTAAAGGAACACAATACAATCTAGACACTCAACAATATAATATTCACATTGTTCAACATCCAATTAAAAATTACTAAGCATGCAAAGAAGTAAAAAAATCAGTAGGAGCAAAGTCAATATAAACAGACCCAGAAATAACAGAGATGATGAATTAGCACAAAATGATGTTTAAAAACCTATTGTAACTATGCTCAATGATTTAAGGGAAAAAGTTAACATAATGAGGAGAGAAATAGAAGATATGAAAAAAACTAGGTGAAACTTATAGAGATGGAAAATACAATATTCAGAAAATGAACAATTCACTGGCTGGGCTTAACAACATATTAGACAATGCAGAAGAACAGATCAGTGAACTTGAAGACATAGCAATAAAAACCATGCAAACTAAAGCACAGGGAAAATAAAAGGCTAAAAAATTAAACAGAGTCTCAGTGGCTTGTGGGATAATCTTAAGTGGTATATTATACATATAGTTGGAGTCCTGGGACAAGAGGAGAGGGACAGAGGAAACATTTGAAGAAATAATGGCTAAAAGTTTTTAAAAATGATAAAACTGGGCTTCCCTGGTGGCGCAGTGGTTGAGAGTACGCCTGCCGATGCAGGGGACACGGGTTCGTGCCCCGGTCCGGGAAGATCCCACATGC
>NC_041224.1:107141648-107145528 GCF_002837175.3 Physeter macrocephalus | reverse complement strand
GGGCTTTCTCTAATTGTGGCAAGTAGGGGCTACTCTTCATCGCGGTGCATGGGCCTCTCACTATCGCGGCCTCTCTTGTTGCGGAGCACAGGCTCCAGACGTGCAGGCTCAGTAGTTGTGGCTTATGGGCCTAGTTGCTCCGCGGCATGTGGGATCCTCCCAGACCAGGGCTCGAACCCGTGTCCCCTGCATTAGCAGGCAGATTCTTAACCACTGCACCACCAGGGAAGCTCCAGTGGTAAGAACTTTTAAGATCTACTCATTTAGCAGCTTTCAAGTGTATAATACAGTATTGTTAACTATAGTCACCATTCTGTAATTAGATCCCCAGAACTTATTCACTCTATAACTGAAAGATTGTACCATTTGACCGCTTTCACTTATTCCCCCCACCCCCTGCCCCTGGCAACAACCAATCTACTCTCTATTTCCATGAGTTCAGCTTTTTTTTTTTTTTTTTTCATGGTACGTGGGCCTCTCACTGTTGTGGCCTCTCCTGTTGTGGAGCACAGGCTCCGGATACGCAGGCTCGGTGGCCATGGCTCACGGGCCTAGCCGCTCTGCGGCATGTGGGATCTTCCCAGACCGGGGCATGAACCCGTGTCCCCTGCATTTGCAGGCGGACTCTCAACCACTGTGCCACCAGGGAAGCCCTGTCTTGTCTTTTTGATAACAGCCATTCTAACAGGTGTGTGGTGATAATCTCATTATGGTTTGATTTGCGTTTCTTTGATGATTAATGATATTGAGCACCTTTTCATGTACCTGTTGGTGATTTGTATGTCTTCTTTGGAAAAATGTTTATTCAAGTCCTTTGCTCAATTTTTAAAAAATATTTTTTATTTCTTTAATGTTGTATCTATTTTATTTATTTATTTTGGGCTGCATTGGGTCTTCGTTGCCGTGTACGGGCTTTCTCTGGTTGTGGGGATTGGGGGCTACTCTTTGTTGTGGTGTGCAGGCTCCTTATTGCAGTGGCTTCTCTTGTTGTGGAGCATGGCCTCTAGGCGTGCAGGCTTCAGTAGTTGTGGCATGTGGGCTTAGTTGCTCTGTGGCATGTGGTATCTTCCCAGACCAGGGCTTGAACCTGTGTCCCCTGCATTGGCAGGTGGATTCTTAACCACTGTGCCACCAGGGAAGTTCCCATTTAAAGTGTTTTAAAGAGAGTATATAATGAAGTGTTAGGTAACAAAATACATATTAACTGTGAGTGCAAAGTTAATATGGGCCACAACAGTCACGGAAAATTCATGAAAGAGGAGAGTGGATGAGATTTTGGCTGGTGCTTCCAGGCAGAGGGAGTAAAACAACAGGCCTGTGGAGGATAGTATGAAGACTGGTCTGCAATGGAGTTAACCCTGTAATTCCTTTACAAAGACTTTATCCTAAGAAATTAACCAGAGTTATATTCATAGATGTTCATTACAATGCTATTTAAGTTGGTAAAAACTGGAAACAATCTCTATTTTGTTTAAGAGTTTCTCCTAAGAAAATAGTAAAAAATACTGATATTCAAAGATGATCATTACAGTGTTATTTAAAATGACAAAAATTGGAAACAATCTACATTTTAACCAATAGAGAAATACAAATGGCTTAGGCTACATTCATTCAGTAGAACATGTGTTCATTTCAAAACATATTTTAAATTATAACAAGTTGGCAAAATGTTTATGATTTAGTAAAAAATGTATATAATTATGTAAAAGAAGCAGAATGCAAAACTATAAGTACATTATGCTGTTAATTTTGTGAAAAAAAAATGCATGTCTTAGGAAAAAATTCTGAAAGAAAATACACCAAACATTTTATATGAGGATAATCTCAAGGTGATATAATTATGGGAGATTTTTATTTCCATCTTTACATTTTTCTATAGTTTTGACACTTCTAGCAATGATTATATATTTTGTTTATATTCCTAGATACTATCTGTATTAGCTTACTGGGGCTGCTGTAACAATATACTAGGCACTTAAACAACAGAAATTAATTTTCTCATAATTTGGGAGGCTAGAAGTCCAAGATCAAGGTGTCAGCAGATTTGGTTTCTTCTGAGGCCTTTCTCCTTGTCTTGCAGATGGCAACCTTCTCTCTGTCTTTACATGGTTGTCCTTTTGTCTGCACATGTTTCTGGTGTCTCCCTTTGGGTCCAAATTTCCTCTACTTATAAAGACAATGGTCACATTGGATTAAGGCCCATCCTAAAGACCTCATTTTTGCTTAATTGCCTCTTTGAAGACCTTGTCTCCAAATACAGTTACATTCTGAAATATTAGGGGTTAGAATTTCAACATAAAAATTTTGGGGAGACACGATTCACCTTATAGCACTATTTAAAAATATGATTGGTATATTATTGAAAATATGAGAAACAAAAAATGGGGCAAGTGTGAGTAGAATAGAAAGATATATGTGGCTAATGGTGGGAGAACAGGTGAAATAACAATGATACTTAAATTATTTTTTTCTTTTTTTAAATTGAAATATAGTTGATTTACAGTGTTGTGTTAGTTTCAGGTAGACAGCAAAGTAATTCAGTTATATATATGTATGTGTATATATATATATATTCTTTTTCAGATTCATCCTATTATAGGTTATTACAAGATATTGAATATAGTTCCCTGTGCTATACAGTAGGTCCTTGTTGGTTATCTATTTTGTATATAGTTGTGCGTATCTGTTAATCTCAAACTCCTAATTTATCCCTCTCCCTCCTTTCCCCTTTGGTAATCATAAGTTTGTTTTCTATGTTTGTGAATCTGTTTCTGTTTTGAATTAAGACCTAACTTAATTTTTTATATTCAGTTCTCTCTGTTCAAATAACTGGTGTAGTTTCTGTCTCTTGACTAGACTCTGATTTTTACAGTAGTGGAGCTGGATTTGGGGAAGGTGTGGGTTTAGTTTTGGATATCTGAATTTGCAATGACAGTGGGATATTCACATAGAAATATCTTGTACCTAGGTGGAAAAATGACACTGGAGTTTGTGGGAGAGATGGGAAACTGAAAACATTTGTCA
Organism: Physeter macrocephalus; assembly: GCF_002837175.3. NCBI lineage: Eukaryota > Metazoa > Chordata > Mammalia > Artiodactyla > Physeteridae > Physeter > Physeter macrocephalus. Next base: position 107,142,504 of record NC_041224.1, on the reverse strand, counting down.
TTGTCAGCACTGATGTGATGATGGAAACTGTAAGACTACTTGAATTCTCTGGGTGAGCGGTGTGGGGAGCCAAGAGCAGTTGGTTGACCATGGTCTCACATATACTCACACAGAAAAAGTAGCAAAATTTTTTTTAAAAAATCACAGACTTGAACATATAATGATGATTTTATGATAAAGCATTGATAAATGAAGCTCATACCAAGATTTTTTTTTTTTTTATACAGTTAACTTCTTACCCAACCTGTGTTTCCAAGTCTATCCCAATATTGGGGCTATTGTGACAAATCAAAGCCTAGGAACCCTGGAGCTCTTACTTTTTTTCCCCAAGACCTTTGGGGAAAGCCCCCAGGTCACATTGAAGGCAGTGACTTATCTTTCCTCTTTTATCTTTTGGTTTTGCCAGTCTGCTAACAATACTATAGTGGTACTGCAGAACAACATAAAAATTATGAGAAATTTTTTTTTGTAATAGGTCTTTATTGGAGTATAATTGCTTCACAATACCATGTTAGTTTCTGTTGCACAACAAATTGAATCAGCCATATGCATACACATGTCCCTATATCCCCTCCCTTTTCAGCCTCCCTCCCATCCTCCCTATCCTATGCTGCTGCTTCCCACCAGCCAACTATTTTACATTTGGTAGTGTATATACGTCGATGCTACTCTCACTTCGCTGCAGCTTTGCCCTCCCACCTCATGTCATCAAGTCCATTCTCTATGTCTACCTCTTTATTCCTGCCCTGCAACTGGGTTCATCAGTACAATTTTTTTTAGATTCCATATATATGTATTAGCACACGGTATTTGTTTTTCTCTTTCTGACTTACTTCACTCTGTATGACAGACTCTA
>NC_041224.1:107029475-107141467 GCF_002837175.3 Physeter macrocephalus | reverse complement strand
CCATCATGAGGTGATAGATACCTCATTGTAGTTTTGATTTGCATTTCTCTAATAGTGATGTTGAGCATCTTTTCATGTGCCTCTTGGCCATCTGTATGTCTTCCTTGGTGAAAGGTCTATTTAGGTCTTCTGCCCATTTTTTAACTGGATTGTTTGTTTTTTTGATACTGGGCTCCATGAGCTGTTTGTATATTTTGGAGATTAATCCTTTGTTGTTTCATTTGCAAATATTTTCTCCCATTCTGAGGGTTGTCTTTTTGTCTTGTTTTTGGTGTCCTTTGCTGTGCAAAACTTTTAAGTTTAATTAAGTTCCATTTGTTTATTTTTGTTTTTATTTCTGTTACTCTAGGAGTGTTTATGGTTTCCTTTACTGTGCAAAAGCTTTTAAGTTTAATCAGGTCCTATTTGTTTATTTTTGTTTTTATTTTCATTACTCTAGGAGGTGGATCCAAAAAGATATTGCTGTGATTTATGTCAAAGAGTGTCCTGCCTATGTTTTCCTCTAGGAGTTTCATAGTATCCAGTCTTACATTTAGGTCTGTAATCCATTTTGAATTTCTTTTTGTGTATAGTGTTAAAAGAATGAAATTAGAACATTCTCTATCTGTGGCTGATGAGTTTTCCCAGCACCACTTATTGAAGAGATTGTCTTTTCTCTATTGTATATTCCTGCCTCCTTTGTAAAATTAATTGACCATAGGTACATGGGTTTATTTCTGGGGTTTTTGTCTTGTTCCATTGATCTGTATGTCTGTTTTTGTTCCAGTACCATACTGTTTTGATTACTGTAGTTTTGTAGTATATTCTGAAGTCAAGGAGCCTGATTCCTCCAGCTCTGTTTTTCTTTCTCAAGGTTGCTTTGGCTATTCGGGGTCTTCTGTGTTTCCATACAAGTTGTAAAAATTTTTTGTTCTGGTTCTGTGAAAAATGCCATTGGTAATTTGATAGTGATTGCATTGACTCTGTAGATTGCCTTGGGTAGGATAATCATTTTAACAATACTGATTCTTCCAATGCAAGAACATGGTATGTCTTTGCATCTGTTTGTGTCATCTTCGATTTCTTTCATCAGCATCTTATAGTTTTTGTAGTACAGGTCTTCTGCCTCCTTAGGTGGTTTATTCCTAGGTATTTTATTCTTTATGTTGCAATGGTAAATGGGAGTGTTTCCTTAATTCTCTTTCTAATTTTTCGTTGTTGGTGTATAGGAATGCCAGAGATTTCTGTGCCTTAATTTTGTATCCTGTACCCTTACCAAATTTATTGATTAGTTCTAAGTTTTCTGGTGGCATCTTTAGGATTTTCTACGTATAGTATTGTGTCATTGGCACACAGTGACCGTCTTACTTCTTCTTTTCCAATTTGTATTCCTTTTATTTCTTTTTCTTCTCTGATTGCTGTGGCTAGGACTTCCAAAACTATGTTGAATAAGAGTGGTGAGAGTGGACATCCTTGTCTTGTTCCTGACAACTCATTCAAACATTCACTGTGTGCGTACTTTGTATCAGGTGTCTGTTATGTGTGTAGTTTACTGCTCACAGTTGTTCTAAGCCTTTTCTCTCCTTTGGTTCCCTCTGGTTGCCCCTCAGTACATGTATCTTCTTCTCTTTTGACACGGGCCCTTACCTCCTACTTTCCTAACAAAGAAAAGGGCCATGTGAGGTGAGCCGTTTAATCCATTCCAAAATAACTGTTTCTTTCTCCCCATCTTAGAAGAACTGAACTTCCTCTTTTTAAGTTTGAACTATCCTTGTGTTCTCAATCCTCTTTATTTTCTCCCTCTTCATCCTTGTGGGTGCTATAACAGCTAGAAACTAAGATTTCTCCCTTAAATATCTTCTTTTTGTCTAGCTTAAGCATCTTTAATTTCCTCTTCTTGCCTTGGCCTGTAGACATAATCTTTTTTCTCTGTGCTGGAACACACACACACACACACACACACACACACACACAAAAACCCCCACACACACACACACACACACACACACACACACAGACACACACACACACACACACACACCCCAAAAACCTTCGTTTGACCTTGATGCAACTCTTAGCCTATTTTTCTAACCCTTTTATTGTTGCAGGTTTATAACAGAGCAGGCGCCTATGGGACCTTCCCCAGACAGGCCCTTCCCCCATATCCAATGTTTAGCTTATCTCTGAAGTACCTAGATAACATTTGATGCACATTTCCTGAGTTGTTTTACAGATGTGAAACCCCCCCCTCCACCAAATGGAAGATGTTAACTACTTGATGACCTTTAGCACATAGCCCCAGGCCTCCTGGTGCCTAAGGACTAATAATGTTAACCCCTGTGAAACCGCCCTGTTCCCTCACCATCAGCCAGTCACAGAATTGTGCATGAGTTGATCACATACCCTGCAACCACACCCTGCAACCACCCTCCCTCACCTGGCTTTTAAAAATGCTTTGCCAAAACCCTTCTGGGAGCTTGGGGGTTTTTTTGGGGCATGAGCCACCCTTCTCCTTGCATGGCCTTGCAATAAACTTTTCTCTGCTCCAAGCTTTGATGTTTCTGTTTGTTTGCCCTCACTGTGCACAGGAGTCAGGCACAGGAACTTGTGCTAACAGGTTTAAGAATGAAACTCTATTCTCAATGCACAGTCACTCCTAGTTCTGCTCTCTTGACTCCTGCTGCTCCTTCAGCCTCTGTCCCTGTCATTCAAACTGGTCACCAAAAGGCAGTCCTGGCTTCCTAGTCACAAGGCACAGTGGGTTTTTCTCAGTCCTCCCTGTCTTAGCTTCTCTGTGGCATTTGACACTGTTGATCCCCCTTTTTTCTTTCTTTTTTTTTTTTTTTTTTTTTTTGGTGGTACACGGGCCTCTCACTACTGTGGCCTCTCCCGTTGTGGAGCACAGGCTCCAGACGCACAGGCTCAGCGGCCATGGCTCACGGGCCCAGCCGCTCCGCGGCCTGTGGGATCCTCCCAGACGGGGGCACGAACCCATGTCCCCTGCATCGGCAGGTGGACTCTCAACCACTGCGCCACCAGGGAAGCCCTGATCCCCCTTTTTTCTAACACTCTCTTCTCTTGATTTTCATAGCACAACATATGATTTTCTTCTCATCTTTTTGCTCTAACATTTTCAAAACAGTTTGGATGACTAAATGTACTGAGCCTAACTTCCAGCATATCTGTTGCAGTTTGAAGGGGTCAGGAAGGAATAGTGGGCGTTACCAAAAGCTGATTGCTGCTCAAATAGGCTTTGTAGGATGTTGTCCAATGATGTTAAAAGCTTCCTCACTTGGAAGGTCTAGATATTTGATTGTGTCCAAGGCTGGTTAAAGTAACTAATCTTATAAGAGGCTAATGCTCCCTATGTAGTGTCTTCCCTGAGCAGAGCTTGCCTTTCCAATTCTCTTTATTCCTCTAAGTTTCAATCTTTCAGTTTCTAATATCTCAGATATATTAATTCCATTGTTGAGCAGTGGTCAAGCTCTCTCTTCTGATTTTTACTTTTTATTTCCTAATGATATGTGTTGATTTTACTTGTCACGTTTTCAGAGTTCTGGAGGTGTTTGCTGTCAACTCAGTGTTCTATGTAAGAAAAAGCCCCACTTTGTTTGACAGGCTTTTCCCTCTTCTTAAATGTAGGAGTTATTTAACATAATCTAGATTTTGAAAAGCAGAATGCCTCATGGAGATTTTATGTTTGTTACTCAAGATGTAGAAAATAGAGTTCATTTTTGTCTGAGAAGAATTTTCTCTCCATAAATAAAAAGTGATTACTTAAAAAGTCATCATCCTATTGAGACTGAATAAGAATAAGAAAAAATAACCTGGTCTTATAAACAATTTCTTTTTGTATTGTGCTAAGTTATAGGTGAACTTCTAGTTCTTACTGTTGTTAGTTGATACTTAACACGGAGCCTTCAGCCAAATGAAAAGGCAACTGTGCGTGGTGAGTTGATGGAAAATGGAGCCTTTACGGCAAAGAAAAAAGAAGTCTGAAGTTATTTCTCTGTGAACTTTAACTACTGTTTCTTCCTGATTTCAAACACAGCAGGTATTAATAGAGACTTAACATTCATCCCTGCTGTTGTCATTTACTTTGAGTTAACCATTTATTAATGAAACTTAAAGATAAGATCTAGGGAGATTCTCAACTTAAGGTTCATAGCCTTTCTCTAATTTTCCCTCTTCTCTTATGTTGTACTGCCTTTCCCCTATACATTTGTTGTACTTGGGTACATTGTGAAGTCCAAATTCACATTCTGTTTTTATTTCAGTATGGGGGAATTTCAGAGTATAAGGTCACTTGGCTAGTAATAAGTAAGTCAGGTCAAGAATTTATCCTAGATCTCCTATTAGCCAAATTGAGAACAGTTAGAACCTCAGAATTAATAATAACATAGTAATCCACTAACTAAAATAATCCATGAATCAATACTGATGTACACAAATGAATGAATAAATATATAAAAGGTAAAGAAGGGAAAATCTCCTTCCAACAGAACTCCAACTAATAAATGTGATAAATGAGGAAGGAATGATGGAATTAGAAAATCACCATTTGGCAACCACCATATTAATAATTGCTTCAGGCAAGAATCATCAAAGGAAGCTAAAATTTGTGGGGGAGTTTGCTAAGGAACATGACACTTACATAGTCTCAAGATTATCTAGTGATTACACAGGGAAAAATAGTAATTTTACAGTGGCACAATCTGGTACACACTGACTTAATCAAATAATCAAAATTAATTTTACCAATAAGGAAACCAAGTAGCATCATATGCCTCTGATGTGATGCATTGACCAGTTGGCATTCCTGCCAAAAATGCATAATCTGAATCTAATCATGAAGAGACATCAGACTAATTCAAACTGAGGGATTGTCTACAAATAACTGGCCTGTAGTCTTCAAAAAAGTCAAGGACATGAAAAACTGATTAACTGTTCCAGATTAAAGGAGAATAAAGACACATGACAGCTAAATGTAACATATAATCCTGGAATTGGAGACTGCACTTAAAAAAAAAGGAAGGACATTGTGGAACAATTGATGAAATTTTACTTGGGACTGTAGATTAGACAATGGTATTGTATCAAAGTTAAATTTCCTGATTTTGATAATTGTATTGTGATTATATAAGAGAATGTCCTTGTCCATAGGAAATGCCCATTGAAATATTTAGGGGCAAATAGGTACGACGTTTGCAACTTAATTTCAAATGGTATTAGGTATGACGTTTGCAACTTAATTTCAAATGGTTCAGAAAAAAATGAATACACATACACAGAAAGAATAATAAAGCAAATGGGGCAAAATGTAAACACTTGGTGAATCTGGGGAAAGAGTATATTGGAGTGCTTTGTATGATTCTTGCAACTTTTCTATAAACTTGAAATTATATCAAAATAAAAAGTTACCAAATAAACCCAATTCTGAATTTTGGGGTATTAATTTTTTTAAGTAAAATCTTTAATTGAAGTATACTATGCATACAGAAGAGCACAGACACCAGAAGTATACAGCTTGACACATTTTTATGAAATGAACCCCCCCATGTAATCGTGATCCAGGTTAGGATCTAAAATATTACCGACATTCTGGAAGCATCCTTCCTAGTCATTACTCCATCCTTCCACTGCAAAGGCAACCTTTATATGACTTCTATTATCATGGTTTAGTTTTGCCTCTTTTTGAATGTTGTGTAAATAGAACCATACCATATGATTATTTTTTGTGTTTATTTTTTCCCAACATTTTGTCTGTGAGAGTCATTTCTTGATGCAAGTAGCTGTAATTCATTTGTTTTTTTTGTTTTTTTTGTTTTTTTGCGGTACGTGGGCCTCTCACTGCTGTGGCCTATCCCACCGCGGAGCACAGGCTCCAGACGTGCAGGCCCAGTGGCCATGGCTCATGGGGCCAGCCGCTCTGCGGCACGTGGGATCCTCCCGGACCGGGGGACAAACCGGTGTGCCCTGCATCGGCAGGCGGACTCAACCACTGCGCCACCAGGGAAGCCCTCTTTTTTTAAAATTTAATTTAATTTAATTTTTTATTTTATTTTTAACCCGTGTCCCCTGCATTAGCAGGCAGATTCTCAACCACTGCACCACCAGGGAAGCCCCCATTTGTTTCCTTTTTATTCTTTAATATTGCGCTGTATTTAAGTAGACCGTAATTTATTTACGTGTTCTAACATTGTTGGACACTTGGGTTGTGTAGTAGGCAGTCTCTAAGATAGCCCCTAGTGATCCTTGTCTCCTGTTATTCATCACATTGTGTAATCCTCTCTCCCTGAGTGTGAGCTGGACCCAGTGACTAGTCTCCAATGAATAGAATACGGCAAAAGTGATGTATTTTCACTTCTGCGATTAGGTTACAAAAAGACTGTGGCTTCCATTGTGGGTTCTCTCTCTTAGTTTGCTTACCTGGGGGAAATCAGTGTCATGTCATGAGTCAACCCTCTGGAGAGGTCCAAGTGGTGAGAGATGAATGAGCTTGGAAGCAGATTCTCCAGCTCCAGGGAAACCTTGAAACGACTGCAGCCCAATGGCTGACAATTTGACAGCAACATCATGACAGACTAAGAGCTAAGCCACACTGGATTCCAGACTCACAGAATCTGTGAGATGTTAATGTCTATGTTATCAGCTGCTACCTTTTGGCATAATTTGTTTTGCAGTAATTGATAACCCATAGAGATTTTTTTTTTCTAGTTTTTGACCATTACAAATAGTGCTGGCCAAAACTTCTTATATGTGTAGTGCACATATGTGAGCATCTCTCTTGGGGTGTATACCTAGGAGAAGAATTACTGAGTCATAGGGTATATTTATGACAGCCTTACAGTTTTCCAAAGTAGTTGTACCGGTTTATAACCCCACAACAATGTATGAGAGTTCCTATTCTTCCATACCCTTGGTAGCACTAGGCATTATCCATCTTTTTAATTTTAGTCAGTATGGCATATCATTTAAAAATATTTTATCTTGGGCTTCCCTGGTGGCGCAGTGGTTGAGAGTCCGCCTGCCGATGCAGGGGATATGGGTTCGTGCCCCGGTCCAGGAAGATCCCACATGCCGTGGAGTGGCTAGGCCCATAAGCCATGGCCGCTGAGCCTGCGCATCTGGAGCCTGTGCTCCGCAACGGAGAGGCCCGCGTACCGCAAAAAAAAAAAAAAAAAAAAAATTTTATCTTGAGATAATTTCAAACTGAGAGAAAAGTTGCAAGAACAGTACACAAAACTTCCATATTCTCTTTACCTAGATTCCCTAATTTTTAACATTTTACCATATTTCTCTTTCCCTCTAATGTATATGATTCTTTCTCTGAGAACAAGTTGCAAACATAATGACCCATCCCTTAAATACCACAGTGCATTTCCCCCAAATAAGAGCACTTTCATATATAATCATACTATCACCATCCAGAATCAGAAAATCAACATTGATACAACACTATTATTCAATCCATAGACCCTGTTAAAATTTTGACAACTATCCCATTCTCTTCCTCTCTTCTGTGGTCTAGAATCCAATCCAGTATCATGTTTCATTTAGTTGTCATGTCTCTTTAATCTCCTGTAACCTAGAATAGTTCCTTAATATTCCTTAAAGTTAATGTCTTTCATGACCGTTGACGGTTTTAAAGAGTATACACATTTCATTCTGTTAGTACTGTTGATTGGGGTTTGTCTGATGCTTCCTCACATCCAGACTCAGGCCATACATTCTTGGCAGGAGTACCACCCAAACCCCCCCAAAACAAACATACCAACAAACAAACTGATACTGTGCTCTTCTCAGAGAATCACATTGGGAGATATCCAACATCAACCTGTCCCATTGCTGATGAGGTTAACCAAGATCACCTGGCTAAGTTGATACTGCCAGGTTTCTCCACTGTGATGTCATCATTTTCCCATTTGTAATTTAATAGTGTTTTGTAGGGAGATAGTCCAAGACTATCCCAATATCCTGTTCCTCATCAAACTTTACTCACCAATCTTAGTATCCATTGATGACTCCTGCCTAAATCAGCCACCAACATGATGGTTGCCACATGGTGATTTTTAACATCCATCATTCCTTCTACATTACTAGATGACATTCAACTGTCAGAGAGCACTTTCCCTTCTTTTTTTTTTTTCTTTTTTTTTGGTATTTGGGATCCCAGTTCCCTGATCAGTGATTGAACCCGGGACCCCTGCATTGCGAGCACAGAGTCTTAACCACTGGACCACCAGGGAAGTCCCCTCTTCTTTCTTATTCAGTCATTTTTTTCATTCATTTATTCATATCAGTATGGACTCATGGATTCCTATGTTAGTCTGTGTATTAAGATCTGGTACTATCATTATTATAACATTATTATTATGATCAGATTGTTCCAGTTTTGGCTAGTGAGAACCCTCTCAAGCTGAGTCCCATGTCCTTTGGATATATCAAAGTGTTCTTTGAGCACTTCCTTATTTTCTGCTACAACAGGATGTTCCAAGCTCATTTTATAGCCCAGTCCTGGAATCAGTCATTTCTTCAAGGAGCCCTGGTTCCTTTTATTTGTTTATTTTTATTTTTAAATTAATTTTTATTGGTGTATAGTTGATTTACAATGTTGTATTAGTTTCAGCTGTACAGCTAAGTGAACCAGTTATACATATATATATATATATATATATATCCACTCTTTTTTAGATTCTATTCCCATATAGGTCATTACAGAGTATTGAGTACACAGTAGGTTCTTATTAGTTATTGATTTTATATCTAGTAGCATGTATATGTCAATCCCAATCTCCTAATTTATCCCTCCCCCCGATTCCTTTTAGTGGAGAATGGTATTTAGAAACCAAGATACGGGTGTTTAGTATGCTTATAATAACTATGTATCACAGGCATCCACTGATGATCTAGCCTATCTATCTATCTATCATCTATTTATTTCATCAAGTATGAGTTCACACCAACATCTCTAATTCCAATCCAATACCTCTGTTTTTTTTCTAGTCTTCCTCCATTCCATTTGTGTAAATTCCTCCTCAGGCCCTGATAAACCTGGCTCTCACTGTCATATATTTACTTATTTCTCAATCTTCCTGTATGTAAGCAATCTCCCAACCACAAAGACTGCCAACTTGGCTGGCCTTCTTCTTGGTCCTGCCAACTTCTCATTCTCAGCCCTGATGCCATTTCCTTGGCCAGCATCTGCCTTAGTTTGTTCTCTCCCTGTGGCTGCCTTTTTGGCAGCCACACTGCCACCTTCAAAGATTGGGCAAGGAAGGGCAGGGAAGAGGGGAGAGCAAGAGCCATCCTGCTATTTTGACTCTTAGGCCAGCGTTTTATTGATCTGGCTCCTTAGTGAGAATTCAACTCTCTTCAGGAATAGATACCCACTGAGAGTTTGGCCCCTTAAAATATCCCAGGGTGCTGGGTTATTTAATGACTTAAAGTGACTAATATTTGCAGGATTAAGCATTATTTAATGAGAATAGGGGAAAGAGAAACAGCAGGAGCAGGTGGGGAAGGATAAACAAACAATCACCGCTCCAGTTGGGCCTTAGATAGAGCTCAATTCCAGTCTTAGTTTTATAGTGAGAATGGTTCCCATCAGTGCTCCTGCCCCAGAGCATGAGCTTGCCATAGAAAGGCTGTGTTGGGTTGGAGAGGGGATGGAAGATAGGTTTTCAGATCTATTCTGAAGTGGAATGCACATTTTAGGATGGTTTTGGCATCCACTTGGCCTTCCCAGATGCCCTGTGGTCAGGCTAGACCTCAAGCAGCTTCAAACTCCCGGGCCCCTGCCCCAGGCTGGAGTCAAAATGGCCTCTGGAGGGCAGAGGAGCACCGTGTGATCCTGCTCAGCTCTAATCTGATCTAACCACTTCCATTGCCTGTTCATTTGCTAATAAACTTCTGGAATTCCTTGGCAGACTCTCTTCCACATTTTGTCTAATAAATGAGAAAGAATAAGGGTTGCATGATCTGGAATAAAACTCAGAAAAGTTAAGTGACATTTATCTAATGTTATAAAGTTATATGTATGAGACACTTTGGTTCATATATGTAAACAGATAATAGCAACTAGCGAATTCATGAGTCAGAGTAATGTTAAGTACAATGATTTGTTTGATATAGTCATTACTGACAGTCTCAAACAGCTACTGACATAGTTGTTTGAATTTTTAACAGTGAGTGATAACTGCCCAGGTGCCCCATTTCTGGCTGTATAGGACAGTGGCTAAGCATGAGGATCATCTCAGACTGCCTGGGTTTGTATCCTGATGACACTACTTACTAGATGTGTGTCTTTAGGCATGTGAGTTACCTTTTCTGTGCTATAGTTCTCTCATCTGTAAAAGTACCACATGGGGCTCTCATGAGGTTTAAGTGAAATCATACACAATTTTTAGAGTGGTGCCTGGCACATGAGAAGCACCCAATAAACATCAGTTTGGGGGCTTCCCTGGTGGCGCAGTGGTTAAGAATCCGCCTGCCAATGCAGGGGACACGGGTTCGAGCCCTGGTCCGGGAAGATCCCACATGCCGCGGAGCAACTAAGCCCGTGTGCCACAACTAGAGCCCGGGAGCCACAACTACTGAGCCCACGTGCCACAACTACTGAAGCTCGCGTGCCTAGAGCCTGTGCTCCGCAACAAGATAAGCCGCGGCAATGAGAAGCCCGTGCACCACAACGAAGAGTAGCCCTTGCTGGCTGCAACTAGAGAAAGCTGGCGGGCAGCAATGAAGACCCAACGCAGCCAAAAATAAAACAAAAACCAAAAAAACATCAGTTTGCACTTGTGTGATTGTTATTATCATCTTAAGCTGCAGATTCATCCTTAACAAAAAAATTCCATAACAAATCTAATCAGCTTTCTTGTCTTGGTTCTCCTATCGACATCATGAGCTTATTATTTACTACTAAAACTGTAGAGAGACCATCTCCATTTGCTTCTCCATTAGTTTGAAACAGATGAGATTGAGTTGACCTATTCTGCAAAAATAGCTGGTTGGGTCCAGCTGCAGTTTTCTTCAGTCCCATTTATTTTTTCATCATTACCTCACTGGGAAGTTGAAACTATTCTTCATAGATACCAGTGTTCCACTAATCTGACCCAGTATCTGCTGACAACTTTTCAATCATTGTAGTCTATTCAGTTCTTTTTACTCTAGAGGAATTTCTCTGCTAATCAAAACCGAACTGAGCAATTTCAAACACATACTTAACTTCCATTAAAAAAAAAAAAGACATCCTGTTAATGAAGAAAGACTGAGTGATGTTGGGTGGAACTCTGAATTGGGAGCCAGAAGGCCAGAATTCAAGTTTCAACACTGCAGCTATTTGCATATATCTATTGTGTATCTTCTACGTGTGAAGCAATATGCTTGCCAGGCATTGAGGGGATTCAGAGAAAGGATTCAAACAAGTGGACTTTCTTTTCAGAGTGTTAGAACCTGGTTGGAGTAGCAAAGCAGCTGTGATAGGAGACTGCATGAAATAAATGCAGAATCCAGCATCCATCCCATTGTATGCTGGAGGAAAGAACGAAACTAATAAGGGCCTGGAGGAAGGGTGCCCTGGGCAGTCAGTGCCTCTTCCGCCCATTTTGTGCTCTCCTTTGTATCACAAAGTCTGGAAACCTGGGAACAGGATTCCCCAGACTTCTTTGCTTTCGGCGTTCTTGCTGTAGTTTATGTTCTGCCAATGAGGGGCTCTTGGCAAGTGTGGAAAGCAGAAGAGAAGCCCAAGGCATTTACCCCATTCTCTTCTGGCAGTGTTGGTAAGTGGATGTATGAACTTCTTATATGTGAGTTTTCACAGTGGCCCTGGTTCTCCCCAGCTGATTCAGGGCTGTGAGGTTTGTGTGAGCAGTAGCTTCTAGCAGGTTCCTGACTGCTTGGAAGCAGCAGTGTCTCATTCAATACTCACTGTCTAATAAAACTAGGTCTTCTGTAATGCCATGCTCTTTTTTACCTCTGAGTCTTTACTCATCTGTCCCCTGTCACCTATGTTGTCCTTCCTTCCACTTCCTTTGTGTTTTATTCGTCTTTATGGCCCAGCAACTAGTCAGTGACTGTTGCATATCACGCAACCAAACAATATTTTTTGGATGAATAGATGAAGGAATGAAAGAAAGAAGAGAGGTTACAGGCTTAAGCAGATCTGTAAATGGGATGGGGGTAGTGAACACAGTGGAGAGGGTAGGATATGAAGAGACAAAGCAGAGTAACAATTGAAGGGGTTGGAAATGGGAAAAGAATACATGGAAATGTGGCTCTTCACTGGCATAATATCACTGGGTTTTTAATAATTACTATTTATGAAAAAAAGATAAGCCCCATGGTTTGCTAACTATGTGAGCATTTGTTAAAGTATAAAGATAAGATGGGTGAAGAAACGGGTCTGCCAGTTTGAGGGTAGGAAGAAGGAATTGTCTGGTGGTCAACTGGTGTGGAGATGACCTATAGAAGAATGTAACAAAGGAGATCTCAAATAGGAAGACAGGTTCTATACAGGAATGATGGGGAAGGACACCCAGGTTTAGGTAGAGCAGATCATAGTGATACCAAGCAGAGCCCTGTGGGGATCCTGGGCACAAAGCCTTTCTGTATCCCCCCATTTCTCTGATTACCTTCATTCAGCCTCCATGACCTTCCCTGAGTTCCAATGGGCAGATTCAAGCAGTTGTTAATTAGGGAAAGGGGGGATGCAAGACAAGGGAGAAACAGTCAAGAGAAAGAATAGTGAAGCCTTGGGGCAGGGTCCTGGTTACCCATCAAGGGATACACACCACAATATCTTTCAGCTATTTTGCAGATACTGAAACCCCCTCCAGATGAGAGAAGTTAAGGATTAAAGATGGTATGCTGGGCTTCCCTGGTGGCGCAGTGGTTGCGCGTCCGCCTGCCGATGCAGGGGAACCGGGTTCGCGCCCTGGTCTGGGAGGATCCCGCATGCCGCGGAGCGGCTGGGCCCGTGAGCCATGGCCGCTGAACCTGCGCGTCCGGAGCCTGTGCTCCGCAACGGGAGGGGCCACAGCAGAGAGAGGCCCGCATAACACACACACACACACACACAAAAAGATGGTATGCTGCCCACAAGCATGTAGACCCCAGACCAGTTGGAACCTGAAGGCTGATGATGCTGACTCCTACTTACCTCACCACTAACCCATCAGAAGAACATCTATGGGCTGATCATGTACTCTTTGAACCATTACTGTAAAACTTCTCCAGGTTGGGACACACAGCTTTGAGGGCATTAGCCTGCTCTGGCCCCCTTTGCCTGGCAAAGCAATAATGCTAGTCTTTTCTTTTTTTTTTTAAATAGAATTTATTTATCTATTTAAATTTTATTTTTTAATTAATTTATTTTTTGGGCTGCGTTTGGTCCTGTGGCTGCTCAGGCTTTCTCTAGTTGTGGCGAGTGGGGGCTACTCTTCGTTGTGGTGAGCGGGCTCTAGGCACGCAGGCTTCAGTAGTTGTGGCGCACAGGCTCAGTAGCTGTGGCTTACAGGCTCTAGAGCATAGGCTCAGTAGTTGTGGCACACGGGCTTAGTTGCTCCACGGCATGTGGGATCTTCCCAGATCAGGGATCGAAACTGTGTCCCCTGCATTGGCAGAAGGACTCTTAACCACTGCACCACCAGGGAAGTCCCAAAGCTATTCTTTTCTACTTCACCCAAAAGTCTTGCCTCCGAGCTTCAATTTGGCACTGGTGTACAGAGAAGCTGAGCTTTCGGCATCAGTAACATTGGTATAGTGCTTTACACTACTGAAAGTGTTTTTCAGGTGCATTATCCTATTTTATCCTCATTGCAACCTTGTGAGCAAAGTATATACTATTAATACAAATAAGTTTGCTTGGAAAAGCAATGTGCTTATTGTGGAAAATTTAAATATATAGATCACAAAGGAAAAAAATAGAAATCACTCTTAAAGCCATCATTGTTAACATCTTGATGCTGGCCTCTCAGAGCTTTTCGATGCCTATTTATCTCTAAATTTAAAAATGGGATGTTATATACTTTAACTTAAAAAAATTTTATTTATTTAATTTTTGGCTGTGTTGGGTCTTCTTTGCTGCGCACTTGCTTTTCTCTAGTTATGGTGAGTGAGGACTACTCTTCGTTGCGGTGCATGGGCTTCTCATTGCCGCGGCTTCTCTTGTTGCAGAGCATGGGCTCTAGGCATGTGGGCTTCAGTAGTTGTGGCACAGGGGCTTAGTTGCTCTGCGGCATGTGAGATCTTCCTGGACGAGGGCTCGAACTTGTGTCCCCTGCATTGGCAGCCGGATTCTTAACCACTGCGCCACCAGGGAAGTCCCCCTTTAAATTGTTTTTAAGCTTGCTTTTTTTTTACTTAGGGAATTGTGAACATATTTTCATGTCATTAAATATTCCCCTGTGCATAATTGTTAATGGCTGCATAATATCCCATTGTCTGGTTAAGTAAATTATAGTATAAACTAGTCAGTCATTTACTGCTAGCATTTAGTTGACTCCAGTTTTTTACTTTTGTAAACAATATTGAGATGAATGTCCTTGCAGTTAAGTCTCTGCACATACCTTTAATTACGTTCTTAGGATAACTGCCTAAAAGTGTGTTGAATGAAAAAAATGCACAATCTGAAAGTTGAGAATTATGTTTTATTGACTTACTGAGGACTTAAGCCCAGGAGGCAGACTCTCAGATAGCTCTGAGGAACTATTCCAAAGAGTAAGGAGAAGTCAGGATATATAAGAATTTTTGCAAAAACAAAACAAAACAGAAATGAAAAACAACCCAGGTAATTGGAACATCAAAAGATTACTGTCAAAGAAAACCAGACCTCAAGTTATGAATTTAGGGCTTTTCTGTGTATGGGAAGATTCGAGAGCCTGGGCTCATTGAAATTATTCCTTTGATACACACCTTATCTAGGGCCAGTATACTGTTTATCTCCATCCTGAGTTCCCTTAGGGTGTACCATCAGGGCTGGCCGCAGTAGCTGATGGCTGCAACATCCTTTGTTTACTGATATGACAGGAAACATTCTTTGTCCACAGGGCCTCCTCTTGGTCATAGATTTGACCAATGTTTGGGAGGCATTTCATTTTTTTTTTTTTTTTTTTTTTTTTGCGGTACGCGGGCCTCTCACTGTTGTGGCCTCTCCCTTTGTGGAGCACAGGCTCCGGACGCTCAGGCTCAGCGGCCATGGCTTACGGCTCAGCGGCCATGGCTCACGGGCCCAGCCGCTCCACGGCATGTGGGATCTTCCCGGACCGGGGCACGAACCCGTGGCCCCCGCTTCGGCAGGCGGACTCTCAACCACTGTGCCACCAGGGAAGCCCCTGGGAGGCATTTCATGACTAATTTTGTCCCGTGACACTAGGAAGGTTCATTCCTAGATCAGGGGAAGATTCTGTTGATAGGCCACTTGATGTGCTAAGTTTTTGATTAGGCCCTGTTGATGATCTAAAATTCTCTGGTAATATATTATGATCCAAGGAATGTTTTCCCTTGTTGCCTCTTCCCATATCTCGAGTTGCACTATTATAACTGTTCTGTGTAGAGTTATATATGATCAACTGCCTCAAGACGTTTAGCCGTCATTAATTTTGCTGAAGGCCTGGTTATACATTTGTTAATGCAAGAGACAATAATCTTATAAAACAGACAGGGTATAAGTAATACAGCTAGTAACATTAATAAAGTCATAGTGCACAGAGAGGCACAAGGTGTAATTTGAAAACAAGAGAGAACAAATTAAAACATGATTAGTATAACTAGTTGTAATCTGATAACAAAAAGTCATCAAGTACACAGGGGTGTCAGCTAGAGAGGCCAAATTCTGGAAAGATCAGGTAGAGAGAAAAAGACATGTGTTTCATCTTCGTTTACAAGGTAAACTTTATCAACTTGTTATATGTCATACTGCAAGAGGAAAGGTTTTCTGGAAAACAAAGATTAAAAGCCAGTATATTTCAGAAAGAAGTTGTAAAATTATAAATCATTTATCAGTTCCTTTACTCCCATGTTATTAATTCCTGTTGATCTGGATGAAATCATAGATTTTCCATTAGAGTTTTGTAATTTCTTATCCAGTTCAGTGGTATGATCTAAAAGTTATCAGAGGGCTTCCCTGGTGGCGCAGTGGTTGAGAGTCCGCCTGCCGATGCAGGGGACACGGGATCGTGCCCCGGTCCGGGAAGATCCCACATGCCGCGGAGCGGCTAGGCCTGTGAGCCATGGCCGCTGAGCCTGCGCGTCCGGAGCCTGTGCTCCACAACGGGAGAGGCCACAACAGTGAGAGACCCGCATACAGCAAAAAAAAAAAAAAAAAAAGTTATCAGAAACTTATATTTGTCAAAAAGTCCTTTTTATAAATATTTTTGAAGATCTTCATTTTATAGAAGCATCAGAGTAAAACAGTGATTGTCTATAAGTCTTTGACAAGACTTTGGTGTGATTAAAGTTCTGATTACAATGTAATCAACAAGAAACTTGGATATTTCTGTGACATAAACATTTTAAAATAACTAGAATTACAACTGATAACATTATACCAAGACATATCAGAATTCTATGAATTATATAAATTTTGGAATATCTATGTTAATGACATCTAATCTAAGATGATTTTTAAAAAAAATTATTTATTTATTTTTGGTTGCATTGGGTCTTTGTTGCTGTGCAGGGGCTTCCTCTAGTTGCAGCGAGCGGGGGCTACTCTTTGTTGCGGTGCACGGGCTTCTCATTGCGGTGGCTTCTCTTGTTGCAGAGCGTGGGCTTCAGTCGTTGTGGCATGTGGGCTTCAATAGTTGTGGCATGTGGGCTTCAGTAGTTGTGACTCACGAGCTCTAGAGCGCAGGCTCAGTAGTTGTGGCACACGGGCTTAGTTGCTCTGCAGCATGTGGGATCTTCCTGGACCAGGGCTCGAATCCATGTCCCCTGCGTTGGCAGGCAGATTCTTAACCACTGCACCACCAGGGAAGCCCTAAGATGATTTTATAACCACTTTTTGATAATGTTTCCCATGTAATATAACATAAATAAACCTAATTAGTTTTAATATCTCTCTTTGGGATGTTTCAAGGGCTGTTTGAAGCATCCCAAAGTCACCTGGAAGTCAAAAGAACATTATTTAAAATTTGATATTTGGGAAGTTTGTCAAAAAATATCAAAAAGGTTTCAAAACACTTGGTCGGAGCACAGGCTCTGGACGCGCAGGCTCAGTGACCATGGCTCACGGGCCCAGCCGCTCCGCGGCATGTGGGATCTTCCCGGACCGGGGCACAAACCCATGTCCCCTGCATCGGCAGGTGGACTCTCAACCACTGTGCCACCAGGGAAGCCCTGTTTGTCTATTTTATGTATAGTAGTGTGTTTTAATCCCAAGCTCCTAATTTATCCCCACCCCTCCCCCACCTTTCCCCTTTGGTAACTATAAGTTTGTTTTCTATGTCTGTGAATCTGTTTGTTTTGTAAATAAGTTCACTTGTACCATTTTAGATTCCATATATAAGTAATATCATATGGTATTTGTCTTTCTCTTTCTGACTTACTTCACTTAGTACAGTAATCTCTAGGTCCATCCACGTTGCTGCAAATGACATTATTTCATTTTTTTATGGCTGAGTAATATTCCATTGTATATATATATACCACATCTTTATCCATTCATCTGTCGATGGACATTTAGGTTGCTTCCATGTTTTGGCTCTTGTAAATAGTGCTGCTATGAACATTGGGGTGCATGTATCTTTTTTAAAAAATATTTATTTATTTATTTAGGCTGCGCCAGGTTTTAGTTGCAGCATGCGGGACCTTTGTTGCAGCATGTGGATGTCTTAGATGTGGCATGTGGATATCTTAGTTGCAGCATGCATGCAGGACCTAGTTCCCCAACCAGGGATCAAATCTGGGCCCCCTGCATTGGGAGTGTGGAGTCTTACCCCCTGGACCACCAGGGAAGTCCTGCATGTATCTTTTTAGAGTTTTCTCTGGATATATGCCCAGGAGTGGATTGCGGATCATATGGTAACTCTATTTTTAGTTTTTTAAAGGAAGCTCCATACTGTTCTCCATAGTGGCTGCACCAATTTACATGCCCACCAACAGTTTATGAGGATTCCCTTTTCTCCACACCCTCTCCAGCATTTATTATTTGAAGACTTTTTGATGATGGCCATTCTGACTGGGCCCGCGAGCCATGGCCGCTGAGCCTGCGCGTCCGGAGCCTGTGCTCCGCAACGGGAGAGGCCACAACAGTGAGAGACCCGCATACAGCAAAAAAAAAAAAAAAAAAAAAAAAAGTTATCAGAAACTTATATTTGTCAAAAAGTCCTTTTTATAAATATTTTTGAAGATCTTCATTTTATAGAAGCATCAGAGTAAAACAGTGATTGTCTATAAGTCTTTGACAAGACTTTGGTGTGATTAAAGTTCTGATTATAATGTAATCAACAAGAAACTTGGATATTTCTGTGACATAAACATTTTAAAATAACTAGAATTACAACTGATAACATTATACCAAGACATATCAGAATTCTATGAATTATATAAATTTTGGAATATCTATGTTAATGACATCTAATCTAAGATGATTTTTAAAAAAAATTATTTATTTATTTTTGGTTGCATTGGGTCTTTGTTGCTGTGCAGGGGCTTCCTCTAGTTGCAGCGAGCGGGGGCTACTCTTTGTTGCGGTGCACGGGCTTCTCATTGCGGTGGCTTCTCTTGTTGCAGAGCGTGGGCTTCAGTCGTTGTGGCATGTGGGCTTCAATAGTTGTGGCATGTGGGCTTCAGTAGTTGTGACTCACGAGCTCTAGAGCGCAGGCTCAGTAGTTGTGGCACACGGGCTTAGTTGCTCTGCAGCATGTGGGATCTTCCTGGACCAGGGCTCGAATCCATGTCCCCTGCGTTGGCAGGCAGATTCTTAACCACTGCACCACCAGGGAAGCCCTAAGATGATTTTATAACCACTTTTTGATAATGTTTCCCATGTAATATAACATAAATAAACCTAATTAGTTTTAATATCTCTCTTTGGGATGTTTCAAGGGCCGTTTGAAGCATCCCAAAGTCACCTGGAAGTCAAAAGAACTTTATTTAAAATTTGATATTTGGGAAGTTTGTCAAAAAATATCAAAAAGGTTTCAAAACACTTGGTCATATAGGATCATAGGTCACTGTGAAACTGTTGTTGAACCCAGGTTTGTGTGCCTGATGCACAGTGGGACCAAACTAACTGAAATGTCAGTTTCGGGTGGAGAAAGGTATATTGCAGGGCCAAGCAAGGAGAATGGGTGTCTCATGCTCCAAAGACCCAAACTCCCCGGTGGGTTTCAAGAAAGCTTTTTTAAAAAAATTTAAGTGTAGTTGGTTTACAATGTTGTGTTAGTTTCTGGTGTGCAGATTACGTTATACATATGTATTCTTTCAGATTCTTTTCCACTACAGGTTATTGCAAGATATTGAATATAGTTCCCTGTGCTATACAGTGGGACCATATTGTTTGTCTATTATAAGTAATATCATATGGTATTTGTCTTTCTCTTTCTGACTTACTTCACTTAGTACAGTAATCTCTAGGTCCATCCACGTTGCTGCAAATGACATTATTTCATTTTTTTATGGCTGAGTAATATTCCATTGTATATATATATACCACATCTTTATCCATTCATCTGTCGATGGACATTTAGGTTGCTTCCATGTTTTGGCTCTTGTAAATAGTGCTGCTATGAACATTGGGGTGCATGTATCTTTTTTAAAAAATATTTATTTATTTATTTAGGCTGCGCCAGGTTTTAGTTGCAGCATGCGGGACCTTTGTTGCAGCATGTGGATGTCTTAGATGTGGCATGTGGATATCTTAGTTGCAGCATGCATGCAGGACCTAGTTCCCCAACCAGGGATCAAATCTGGGCCCCCTGCATTGGGAGTGTGGAGTCTTACCCCCTGGACCACCAGGGAAGTCCTGCATGTATCTTTTTAGAGTTTTCTCTGGATATATGCCCAGGAGTGGATTGCGGATCATATGGTAACTCTATTTTTAGTTTTTTAAAGGAAGCTCCATACTGTTCTCCATAGTGGCTGCACCAATTTACATGCCCACCAACAGTTTATGAGGATTCCCTTTTCTCCACACCCTCTCCAGCATTTATTATTTGAAGACTTTTTGATGATGGCCATTCTGACTGGTGTGAAGTGATACCTCATTATAGTTTTGATTTGTATTTCTCTAACAGAGATGTTGAGCATCTTTTTATGTGCCTGTTGACCACCTGTATGTCTTCTTTGGAGAAATGTCTATATAGGTCTTCTGTCCATTTTTTAAAAAAATTTATTTATTTATTTTATATTTTTATTTTTGGCTGTGTTGGGTCTTTGTTTCTGCGCACAGGCTTTCTCTAGTTGTGGCGAGAGGAGGCTACTCTTCGTTGCAGTGTGTGGGCTTCTCATTGTGGTGGCTTCTCTTGTTGTGGAGCACTGGCTCTAGGTGCGCGGGCTTCAGTAGTTGCGGCACATGGGCTCAGTAGTTGTGGCTCGCGGGCTCTAGAGCGCAGGCTCAGTAGTTGTGGCGCATGGGCTTAGTTGCTCCGTGGCATGTGGGATCTTCCTGGACCAGGGCTCGAACCCATGTCCTCTGCATTGGCAGGCAGATTCTTAACCACTGCGCCACCAGGGAAATCCCTGCCCATTTTTTGATTGGTTTTTTTTTTTAGTATTGAGCTATACGAGCTGTTTGTATATTTTGGAAATTAAGCCCTTGTCAGTCGCATCATTTGGGAATATTTTCTCCCATTCTGTAGGTTGTCTTTTCATTTTGTTTATGGTTTCCTTTGCTGTGCAAAAGCTTATAAGTTTAATTAGGTCCCATTGGTTTACTTTTGCTTTTATTTCTTTTGCCTTAGGAGACTGACTTAAGAATGCTTTGCTATGATTTATGTCAGAGAATATTTTGCCTATGTTCTCTTCTATTGGGGAAGCATTTTTAAAGACAAGGTGAGGGAGGGGAATAGGAGGGTGAGTGATCAGCTCATGCACAATTCTGATTGGTTGATGGTGAGGTTAACAGGGCAGTGTCACAGGGATTAACATTATCAGTTCTCAGGCTCCAGTAGGTCTGGACATGTTCATGGTCATCAAGTAGTTAACTTCTTCCATTTGGTGGGGGTTTTAGCATCTGTAAAACAGTTTTCCTAGCCCAACTGCTATTTTTGTCACTACATGTTCACATCCTTTCAATTATTAATTCTTTTTTTTTAACATTATTTAAATTGTATCATTTGCTTTTTAAAATTGAAGTATAGTTGATGTACATTATATAAATTACAGGTGTATAATACAGTGATTTACAATTTTTTAAAGGTTATACTCCATTTATAGTTATAAAATATTGGCTGTATTCCGTGTTGTATCAATACAATACATCCTTGTAGCTTATTTTATACCTAATAGTTTGTACCTCTTAATCCCCTACCCCTTTGTTGCCCCTCCTCCTTTCCCTCTCTGCACTGGTAACCACTAGTTTGTTCTCTATTATTTGTGAGTTAGCTTCTTTGTTATATTCACTAGTTTGTTGTATTTTTTTAAGAGTCCACATGTAAATGATATTATACAGTATTTATCTTTCTCTGTCTGACTTATTTCAATGATTAATTCTTGAACCAGCCTTTTGTGACTCAGGGGAGGCCTGGGAGACCCAGCTTCTACAAAGAGGAGGCAGGCAGAGGATATGGGGAGAGAGGTCTGTCCTGGGAAGGCCCCATAGGGTCCTGCTTGGTTACAAAATAATACTTATTCACTTAACCAAAGTGACAAAAGATTTCAAAAAACAGATGCCGATCACTTAAAGGCAAAGAAGCTCACACAATCTGTTATCAAAAGCAGTATTCTAAGAAAACTTTGTTCTCTTAACAGAGCGAAGAACAAAATCCAGTCCTGCACCAGCCTACTTTTAATGACAAAAACCATTTGCCTAATTAAGTTTAATCTGATCCCAGCCTGACCATGCATAAAACTCCTTTTTCAGGGCTCCCTTTCTACAAACCTTCCACAACTTTCTGTATCTATATTAGTTCCTTTTTCCATCCACAAACAACCAGTTGTAGGACAAAAATCACTGTTTCCCCTTAACACAATGTACTTCCATTCCTCATACCTTCTTTTGCTGAAAGCCACATTATCCTTGCATACTGAAATGTTTCCCTTAATATTTTTTATTAGCTTTAATTACATATTACAAATTTAACTGTTAAAAACTTTAATCTCTAGTGAAAACTGAGAAGGAACAAGTAATTGTGTATTGTTTGTCATATCAGCATTTTTTAAAATTTATTTATTTATTTATTTTTGGCTACATTTGGTCTTTGTTGCTGCGTGTGGGCTTTCTCTAGTTGCGGTGAGCGGGGGCTACTCTTCGTTGTGGTGCACGGGCTTCTCATTGCGGTGGCTTCCCTTGTTGTGGAGCACAGGCTCTAGGTGCATGGGCTTCAGTAGTTGTGGCACGCAGGCTCAGTAGTTGTGGCTTGTTGGCTCTAGAGCACAGGCTCAGTAGTTGTGGCTCACAGGCTTAGTTGCTCCACAGCATGTGGGATCTTCGCGGACCAGGGCTTGAACCTGTGTCCCCTGAATTGGCAGGGAGATTCTCAACCACTGTGCCACCAGGGAAGCCCATCAGCATTTTCTTTTTTAAAAAAAAATTATTTTATTTATTTTTTTATTTGGTTGCATTAGGTCTTCGTTGCTGCACACGGGCTCTTCTCTGGTTGCGGCGAGTGGGGGCTACTCCTTGTTGCGATGCACAGGCTTCTCATTGCGGTTGCTTCTCTTGTTGCAGAGCACAGGCTCTAGGCGCTGCTTCTCTTGTTGTGGAGCACGGGCTCTAGGCGCATGGGCTTCAGTAGTTGGGGCACATAGGCTCAGTAGTTGTGGCTCGTGGGCTCTAGAGTGCAGGCTCAGTAGTTGTGGTGCATGGGCTTAGTTGCTCCACGGCATGTGGGATCTTCCTGGACCAGGGCTCAAACCTGCATCCCCTGCATTGGCAGGCGGATTCTTAGCCACTGCATCACCAGGGAAGCCCCCATCAGCATTTTCTGATTGGAATATTCCATAACCAGGGAAACATCATTTTCTCAGAGAATAATTTCTTTCTTAAATGTGGTACAAGATGTGCGTCTAATAAACCCAAACACCTTTAGCTTCCCGCTTGTAAGGAGACAAAAGTAGGCAAATTTAGACTTGTTTAGCAATTAATATTACAGTATTTTATCTTATTTGAAATGACCTGGATATTCTATGAATTCCCATCATTTAACTTAATTTAGCAAAGCTCAAATTACCAAAAATCTGGAGAAACTATTTTAGACAGACATATCCGAAACATAATTATTCCTAAGAGTTCACCTGAAAATTCTTATCTCAGGTAACTTTAAACTTATAAAATGTCACCATACCAAGTTAATTTTTTTTTTTTTTTTTTTTTGCTGACAAACTCTGCAACACAAATAATATGAACTTATTGACCTTCAGTAAACCTTGGTACAATAAAAGACATGTCTATATTGATTAAGTCAGCAAGCTTAAAAAGCTATTAATAGATATTAATTTAATATTGAATATTTCCTAGATCACGTGAACCTGAAATTCATTCTGGCCAGTGTCCTTTATATTTAGAAATATTTAGTTTGTAAGCACTTACTTTTAAGTCAACTAAATAGAGGTCTTTTATAAATTTAATTCTGAGAGTATATCCAGAGGTAGTGACATCTCATATGTATGATGTGTACACAGACATTTAAATAGACAAAACTAGAGATCTCATAGTTTCACTTAAAAAACTTAGTTGTGAATCAGGTATTACAATATAAACTTACTAGCTTATAAATAACAGTTGGAAGAAGTTAAATTTATTTGCTCAGATGACTAAGGATTTACTATTTGTGGGAAAGACTTAAAATTTGTTTTTTTCCTTGATAAACCCTTAAGGAGGCTATGAATTAGGTTTTGGGTGAGGGAGCCTTCTGGGTGAGGGAGCCTTTCTAGCAGTTTGAGTTTAAAAAGGCCTTTCTCTCTTTTTTTAAACCTTGGTTTCTGGTTTTACCTGATTGAGCTAATTAGGCTCAGGCTCAGGTCATTGTGGGCTGTATTTACATTTCTGATTTGTAGAGATTTTCAAGACAAAG
The DNA here is from genome assembly GCF_002837175.3 of Physeter macrocephalus. Classification (NCBI taxonomy): domain Eukaryota; kingdom Metazoa; phylum Chordata; class Mammalia; order Artiodactyla; family Physeteridae; genus Physeter; species Physeter macrocephalus. The sequence continues at coordinate 107,117,312 of NC_041224.1, read as the reverse complement.
ACCATTGTTTTTAAATCTCCAAAGAACTGGTTTGTTGCCTACATGATATTAAAAGATTGATTTGCCAAACCATATTTTCTTTTATTTGCTTTTTTATATCAAAGAGATTTCCAACAAAATGAAATTCAAGAGTTCTATGTTCTAGAAATTTAGGGTTTAATTTATCATGGCTTCAAAAGCTTGCATAAGGCATTTAACAAAGGTCCTCTTTCTGAGGCACAGGTTAAATCCAGAGCAAAATCTCTATTATTTTTTAAAATTTGGCCCTGAATATTGCTCCCAGTTTTTACTTTATATTGTGCAGGCCCAGGTAACCCTATTGGTTTCCTTTAGTATATTTAATATTTCCTTAGGGGCAGATTCATATGCCATGTCTTATAATACCAGGCAGAGGAAGCATTCTCCAGTGAGACATAATGTCTATCCCACAATATACTTAGGCAAAAGAGATGGAACCATCCTACATAAAGCCCATTTAAATAAATATACCAATTTTGATAAACTTTTACCTTAATTCTATCAACTTTTATACTTTTAACCTTAGTTTCCATTAAGATCCCATCAACAAGCCTTGGTCTTACAAGGGGTTCAGAAATATTCCTTTTTATCCCAACCATGTTATCTTTTTTTGTATAAAAGTCTCTGGGGTCCCCAGTGAAAGGCTGAGCCAAGGGTCTCAGGCCCTTTTCTTTTCTTTTTTTTTTTGCAGTACGTGGGCCTCTCACTGTTGTGGCCTCTCCGGTTGCGGAGCACAGGCTCTGGACGCGCAGGCTCAGCGGCCATGGCTCACGGGCCCAGCCGCTCCGCGGCATGTGGGATCTTCCCGGACCGGGGCACGAACCTGCGTCCCCTGCATTAGCAGGCGGAATCTCAACCACTGCGCCACCAGGGAAGCCCTCAGGCCCCTTTCTTAATTTTTTTCACTTGATTAGTTGGCTCAAGAAATTGTTGATCAGGTATCTTACTGCAACTTTCTTCCATCCTTTTAAATATGTATATTTTAAACTGGGGTAAATAGAGCAGACTTGTTTAGGCGCTTTAAAGTTGGTGTTGGGCTGCACTCCGTGGGCCTGCAAGCCTTGTAGTTGCCCAGTCTCGAGACCGAAGAAAGAGCCCCAAGACAGCGACAGAGACATCAGTGGTTTAATAGACAGGGAATCTTACATACCTGCAACGAGGTCCTGGAGTGACATCCCACTGTGTGTGACAGATGGCAGGCGGGACACAGCAACAGTCTTTACTACTGAGGGGAGAAGAAGGCTACCATTTATAGGGGGAATTGACATTGGGTTGGCTCATCAGTTACCAGGGCAGCCAGCAGCTGGGGCATGCCCCTCACAGCCCCTCAGGTCAATGACCCTCACAAGGGCAGATGTTTCCCTTTAATAAACTAGCAGGTGGAGACTTTCTGGTCTAAAGGACAGGGGGTAAGCATGTTCACATGAGTAGGGTGCAGGTGAAGCAGAGACTGGTTGATCAGGGGCTGTACAAAGAGCAAGAGGACAGCCATGTTGAGTGGACTGACCACACAGTTAGGGACCAATAAGGGGTCCCTTTGACCCATTCAACCTTAGGTAGGGTTGTATCAAAACTTTTTTGTTTTTAATCCTATTAACGTCTGTTTTATTTATCCCATTTCTTAATAATCATCAAAAGATTTTTATCCTTTTGGGATGAGTCCCCTTAAAATTTCCACCTTGTTGGGAAGAAGTCTCTAGACTTTTCTTCAGTTTTTTCTTACTTCCCTGTTAATCAACCTAATTAATATTAATTATCCTAATGTTTTTATTAGCATCTATAAGACTTATTGAGGGGAAGCAGAAAACACAAATAAGAATTCTCAAACCATTTTTTAAAATTAAGATAGTTCTTAGGTTAACCATTTTATATATGTATATATATGTTCCACCATCTAATCTGTTTTTTTCGTAAGTACCAATAATATAAGGAGAGCGCTTTAAAAATTTACCAATTTAGAAGTTTCTCCAATTTAAGGGATCCATCATCTGGCCATTGATGAGCTATATTTTAATAGTGACTCAAACCAATAAGACACAAGAGGTGTCCCCACAAGAGAGTATGAAGAATGCCACCTATACAAGATCCAGAAAGTTTATTCCCCCAAATAGCCTAAGAAAGTAAAGGCCTTCATTGTATAGCTGATGCAATGAAGGTTACGATGTCAAAAAGCCCCTGAGAGTTGACACAGTCAGAAAAAAGACTGCTCAGAATCCCAGTCTATTCAATTGCCTGACAAGTGTACAAAATATGTGTATTTTCTGGATGGCAGAGACTAAATTCTCAAAACACAACACACACACACACACACACACACGCACATACACACACAATGCCTAAAGAAGATCAGGTGGAATATTTACATCTCACAGGAGAGAAATGCAAGATCCACCTAGAAGGGCTTTTGTTTCTTTAAAGTCAGAATTCTGAAAAGATGTGTTATGGCCTGTTTTCTGTAACTTAACTGTGTATGCAATAAAAGAGCCCTATATTGACCATTTTTAGGGCAAGATTTCCTTTTATTCCCAATTAAGTAAGTACTTGTAAGTGTAAGTTTTTAAAAAAATTTATTTTATTTATTTATTTTTGGCTGAGTTGGGTCTTCGTTGCTGCGCACAGGCTTTCTCTAGTTGCGGCGAGCGGGGGCTACTCTTCATTGCGGTGCACGGGCTTCTCGTTGCGGTGGCTTCTCTTGTTGAGGAGCACAGGCTCTAGGCATGTGGGCTTCAGTAGTTGTGGCACACGGGCTCAGTAGTTGTGGCTCGCAGGCTCTAGCGCGTAGACTCAGTAGTTGTGGCGCACAGGCTTAGTTGCTCCACGGCATGTGGAATCTTCCACACCAGGGCTTGAACCTGTGTCCCCTGCATTGGCAGGCAGACTCTTAACCACTGTGCCACCAGGGAAGCCTGTAAGTGTAAGTTTGGACGAATGTAAACCTGGCTGAGTGTTAGTTGGAGGCAAAAATGTTAGTCCAGCCTCTCACCTAATCACCCAGTCCAGATTGTTCACTATCTCAACTGAACAACTCCCAGTGTCTTTCAACCGGGTTTCCCCAGTATCTTTCCACTGGGGAGCCAGGTACCGTTAGACACTGCCAAAACTCAGGATAATAAGCCAATAATTGGGAGATCTGAGAACAAGAGACTCACCCAAATTCATCTCGACTCTGAGGAGGTGGATGAGTGCAAGAGGCCTCCTCTGGTACCAAGGCTCCAGTTCTTGTAGAGTTCAGGTGAAGGAAAGAAGTCTCCCCTGGGTCCTTTCTTTGGTTGCCAAAACTGTCGGCTGAAAAATAATGCACAACCTAAAAGTTGAGAATTATGTTTAATTTGGTGGACTTACTGAGGACTTAAGCTTGGGAGACAGCCCCTCAGATATCTCTGAGGGACTGTTCCGAAGAGATGAGGGAGAAGCCAGGATATATAGGAGTTTTCACAACAAAAAAACAGGTAGTTGGAACATTGAAAGATTACTATTAATTAAAGAAAACCAGATACATCAAGTTAATGAATTTAGCGCTTTTCTCTCTGTGGGAAGATGCAAGACTCTGGGCTCATTGAAATCATTCATTTGATATGCATCTTAAGTATTGAATATCTAGGGCCAGTATCCCTCTCCTTCCTGAGTTCCCCTCAGGGTGCACCACTGGGGGCTGCAGCAGTGGTTTGATGGCAGTAACATCCTTTGTTTAGGGATATGGCAGGTGACATTCTTTGTCCACAAGTGGAATAACTGGATCTTAAGTATTGAATATCTAGGGCCAGTATCCCTCTCCTTCCTGAGTTCCCCTCAGGGTGCACCACTGGGGGCTGCAGCAGTGGCTGATGGTTTGATGGCAGTAACATCCTTTGTTTAGGGATATGGCAGGTGACATTCTTTGTCCACAAGTGGAATAACTGGATCAGTAGGTCTGCACATTTCAATGCTTTTCCCCCACATTCCCAGATCGTGCTCCCGAGGAATCACACTTGCTTTTGGAGAGCATCTTTTCTCTGAATCTTCTACAACATAGGGTATTTTAATTTTATTTTGCCATTTTTAGATGTTGAAATAAACATTATTCTCATTTTTAAAAGCAAGAGTTGAGGCTGAAGGAGGCTCTCTATGGTATAGAATAGATGGTGGAGCCTGAATATATCCAGGCCAACTCTTCAATCCCATGTACTCTCAGTTATTCCTCCCCCAGGGATGCACTGTCACTTAAGGGCCATATTTCCTCTCAAGTAAAATAGATATCAGATGACCTATATTATGTTGTTAAAAACTCCAACATGATGGTGGATACCATTAACTGAATATGACTGTTAGTCATAGTAGGAGCTAACTAGGAGTAGTAGGAGTTTAAATAGGAGTTAAAGAGTAATTCTGTTTAGTCACCTTTCGTTAGAGCCTTCTTCATGCATTGGGTTCAGTTTAATGCTATAATAACTAAAATAAGACATTTAAAATAGTCTGTAGACAGGTCATAAAAATGACCAAAGAATTAGATGAAAGGACTTAGGTATGCAGGATACTAGGTATTGAATTAATTAGACAGGAGAATGGGCTAGGAGGAGCTCTGATCTTTGAAGATTTGATGGCCTGAGCTTGAACCAGAGGAAAGGGACTCTCAGTGAGCCTGGAGTGTTCAGTTGACAGCAGGAAGTACATTTTGCAAGTGAGACACTGGAAGAGGGTGTGTTATATTTCTTGGAAGTCTCAAAGAAAGGATCCCTTCACTGTTCCCCACCCCAGTACTTCCCCACAATTGTACTTCCCAGTACAATTGCTTTAAAGGCAGGGAGAGAAGAGAATGGCTTGTTTGACTCTGTGTATATGTAAGAGAATCATGGTACATCCTGATGTGGGCTTAGCGAGGCCGCTGTCATGCAATTGGTGTCATCTGGATCTCTTTGCTAGCAGCCACCTTCCTTTTGTGTTCGTAGGTATTTCTGGTGGATGTAAGGGGGTCTGGGGGTGAGAAGGTAATGGGGTGACATGGACAGTTGAGGAAAAGGAAGGGCCTGGAGAGAGGTGGAACATGGGAGCTTCTCAACTCCCTGACTGTCCTCTTGTTTCACATCTGTCCATACAACTGGCTGGCACTTCTTGGGTCTTTATGGGATGAAGGTAAAAATCTAAAAAGGCTGAAAGAAAACTCCAAAAGGCCTTGTTTCAAGGTGGTGGGGTAGAGAGAGCACTGGCCTGAAAGTCTTGGGTTTGTTTCCAACTCAGGCACTCACTGTCTGTGTGGCCTTGGGTCCACCATTTCACCTTTTTTTAAGTCTCAGGATTTTGTCTTTCGTTTTTTTCCACCTTGAACAACTACAACCGTAATAAGTGTATTGAATGTTTACTGTCAAGTCAGGTGCTCTAAAATGAAGGGATTTGAATAGATCAGGGCCTTTAATCTGGAGTTCGTGGACAAGATTCAGGGGGTCTGTGAACTTGTAAAGCATTTTTATGGGGAAAGAATTGAAACATTCATCACATTTCATGGAAAAAAAACCACAAAATTTTCAAAACCAGTGGGCTGAATGAGCTCTAATCTCCTCCCAGCCTGACTCCCGGTGTCTTCTCTTCTAGAAGGGATGCGGCTGCACTTGGCAAACAACTCCCTCCATGCACCTGAGTCTGCTCTAGGGAAAAGCTGGGTATGTGCTGGTTGTGGGCACAGACTTGTGAGGAGCCTGGCAATAGGCGTGTCGGCAAATGTGGCAGAAACTGGTCTTCGGTGCCACACAGCCTGGATTTAAACTCCACTTTGTCACTTACCAACTAGGTAACTTTAGACACATTAAGTCTTCCTGAGCCTCAGTTTCCTACCTGTAAAATGGGGATAATACTATACCTTCAATGTTGTTAATTTAGTAAGACGTTTAAAGGAATACCTGGCAAATAGCAAGCATTATTTGTTTGCTCTTACTATTGAAGATGAACATGGATGAGTGTAAGTGGAAATGTTTTGGAGAGATGGTGTGTGTGTGTGTTTGTGGTGGGTGTGGGGGGCAGAGTTATACAGGAGACTCTACTTGGGTAGTAGGATATGAATTTTCAAACCATTTTGTGTGAAATTTGAATTCATTCTCTTTTTCTCTTTGTATCAGAAGTCCCCTAAACAAACACCTGAAATGTTTGTTCTATCCTGGCAGGGTAGAACAGGGTAGAACTCCATTTCCCATCACTACCTTGCTCCCAGGATTGGCATGAGTCAGGCCCAGATACTTGGGGCCTGATCCTGGTGTTTGATAGTAATTTTCCTATCCCGGACATCCTCAGACAAGCCCATCAAAGACAGTACTTGGTGAGTTCCATGATTCAGGACCCTATGGCTAGACTGCACCAGCGACCTCATTGGCCCATCCTTGGCTGGGAACCTGGCATCATCTGTAGCAGGAGCTCTGGAGCCAACTGTCCAGGCACCATGAGCAGAAATGACGTCTGCCCGTGTCTCACAGGTGCGCTGTGAGGTCACCGTTTGGCTTTTGCGAACCTTGGTGGAGTGGGGGAAGCCATCCCTGTGCCTACACTCTGAGGCGTCCCAAAGTGGCTGGAACACTCCCAGCTGGGATGGCTAGGATGGCCTCGGCTTCACTTGCTGGCCACAGCCTACTCTGTGAATCCTCCGTCTAAACCACGCTGACAGCCTTCCCTTGGTTCCATTTAGACGTGGAGAGAAAGCATCCTTGTCTTTGATCCTGTCCTCTGTTCCTCTGTATATTCTATGATTGGCCAGCGGCATTTCTTTGTGCAGGACAAATTTTACCAATGATTTCTTGGAAACAGTTGGGGGACCCCGTCTCAGTCCATTCTGGGTGCTATAACAAAATCACACAGACTGGGTAGCTTATAAACAACTGACATTTATTTCTCACAGTTCTGGAGGCCGGAAGTGTGAGATCAGGGTGCCAGCATGGTATGGGAGGGCCCTGTAATGGGTCAGGTCGCAGGATTCTCACTGTATCTCACGTGGTAGGAGGGGCTGGGAGCTCTCCGGGAATCTCTTCTATGAACACTAATTATCTTTATGATGGCTCCACCCTCACAACTTAATTACCTGCCAAAGGCCCCACCTCCTAATACCATCACTTTTAGGGCTTAGGATTTCAACATATGAATTTTGGGGGAACACAAACATTCAGACCATAGCAGCCCATCTCTTTCTTTTTCTTGTCAAGAAGTTCTCTTCAGCATTTATGAATCCTTGTAATCTCATTCCAGGGAGGGGTGGGCCTGGAATTAGAAGCTTTGGCCCTTTAGAGATTCAAAGTGAAGAAGACAACAGAGTTAAAAAGGAAACCATGAGTGGAAAATTAGATTTCATACTGAGGTATAGTTTAGATACAGTAAAATTCACTCCGTTAAAATATATAGATTAATGTATTTTGACAGATGTATATAGTTGTGTTATTATAACTGCAATTAAGATATAGAAGAGTTCCATAACCCCCCAATTTTTCCTGCTCTTTGGAATCAGTTCCCTTTCCCTATCCTCAGCCCCCAGTAACCATTGATCCGATTTCTGTCCCCTTTGCCTTTTCCAGACTGTCACACCAATAGAATCATGTAGTATATAGCCTTTAGTGTCTGGCTTATTCCACTTAGCAGATGCTTTTGAGGTGAGTGCATGTTGCTGCCTGTATCATTAGTTATTCCTTTTTACTGCTGAGTAGCATTCCATGGTATGGGTATCCCATCGATTTATTTATCTATTCACCAGTTGATGGACATTTGGGTTTTTTCCAGTTTGGGGCTATTTTGAATAAAGTTGCTATGAACATTTGCATACAAGTCTTTGAGTAGACATGCATTTTCATTTCCTTTTGTTAAATATCTAAAAGTGGGATTGCTGGACTGTATGGTAAGTGTATGTTTATCTTTATAAGTGACTGTCAAACTGTTTTCCAAAGTGGTTGTATCATTTTGCATTCCTACTAGCAATGTAAGAGCTCCAGGGCTTCCCTGGTGGTGCAGTGGTTAAGAATCTGTCTGTCAATGCAGGAGACACGGGTTTGAGCCCTGGTCCGGGAAGATCCCACATGCCGCGGAGCAACTAAGCCCGTGCACCACAACTACTGAGCTTGTGCTCTAGAGCCCGTGAGCCACAACTACTGAGCCTGTGTGCCCCAACTACTGAAGCCCGTGTGCCTAGAGCCCGTGCTCCGCAACAAGAGAAGCCACAACAATAAGCCCACGCACCACAGCAAAGAGTAGCCCCAGCTCGCTGCAACTAGAGAAAAGCCTGCGTGCAGCAACAAAGACCCAATGCAGCCAAAAATAAATAAAATAAAATAAATTTTAAAAAAACAGAGCTTCAGGGGCTTCCCTGGTGGCGCAGCGGTTGCGCGTCCGCCTGCCGATGCAGGGGAACCGGGTTCGCGTGAGCCTGCGCGTCCGGAGCCTGTGCTCCGCAACGGGAGAGGCCACAGCAGAGGGAGGCCCGCATACCACAAAAAAAAAAACAAAAACAAAAACAGAGCTTCAGTCATCCACAGACTCTTTAAGGATCCATCACATACATATATTTTACTTTTCCTACCATAATTTGTCCTTTTGGGAGGATCCTGTCTACTGTGAAAGCTTCAGAAAAGGTTTTGTAATCTGTTTCAATTACAATGGTTAGCACACAGAGACTCCACCATTAGGAAACTCTCCTATTTAGAAACAAAGACTATCCAATCCCAGTCCTCTTTATCTCTGACTGTTATTCATCACTCCTCTGATTTTCTCCACCCTCTTCATTAGGGTGAGCAAAATTAAAAACTTTGGCTAGCTAACTAATTATTAGTGTCAAGGAGTTTTATCTTTGATATTTAAAAAAGAGCAAAATGCATTTCTGGGCTTCTCCTACTCATTCTTCAGTTTTTCTTTATCTGTTCTTTCTGAACTTTAATTTTATAAACAAACACATTTCCCTTCAGTTTGACTTTTTGGAAGCCCTTCCTTTTCTTCCGCTCCTCAGCAGTGTATCTCTCCATTGTCCCCTATGTTCTTTGCCTTTGGGATTGGTGGCTGCATCTGCCTGCATGGCTGCTTGCATGGGGACAGCCAGGCCCTGGCTTATTCTTGGCCTTCTGGGATGCAGAGCGTTTTTGCTTCTTTTTCCACCCTCTTAGAAGGGAAAGAGAAAATTACATGATGCTCTGACTGTGTGTGTCCAGGAAAGGCCCTGTGAGCATGAAAGCCCTGGGTTTTTATTTTCATTCAATTCCACTTGAATAGAGGCACTCAGCTCTTTTTTAGACTAGAGCTGGCTATTTTGCATAAAACAAAGAAGTTATACATTAGCATGGGGTAGCTGGCTTTTCTCAGTAGCTATCTAGCAATGACTAGAGACAATGGTTTAATTATAAGCCATCACAGTTAAAAGACTCATAACCCACACACAATACCTTATCAAAATTTCACCATTCCTTTGGAAAGAGGTTTAAACTGGTTTGCGGATCTAATGAAGAGCCTACTTTGTCCTTTCCATTTCCTCGTTGCTCCCAAAGCATCTCAAGCCTACTTTAGCCTCTGGCTTTTGCCAAAGCTGTTCCCACAGCCTGGGGTGCCTTCCCTCCTTTCATTGCTTATCTATTATTTACTTCTCTTTCAAAGCTCTTTTCAGGCACTTCCTCCTTTAAGAAGGTTTTTGGGTTTTTTGCATCTTTACAGTTTCAGTCCACGGAGCTCTATGAACATTCATTTCTAGTACACATAATTTAACTCAGATTATTCTTCAGTTATATGAGTTGGTGGTCTTGTCTTTTTTTGCAGAAATGAGCATTGGAGAGTAGAGACCACATGTTACTCATTTTTGCATTTTAGCCCCTAACACAGATCCCGGCAGCATAAAATTCTGTTGAACCAACGAGTGATTGAATGTTAGGCATATGGCAGGTACTCAATAAATAATTGTTGAATGATTGATTAAGGGGCCATTGTAGGAAATGCTCCATAACCTCATTCACAGCATCACCACTTTAATGCTGTCTGTACTGTCTGCAGAAGTTCAGTTAGAAACTACCTACCCTCATGTCTTCCTCTAGCATTGGCTCCTTTCCTCTCCCTCCAGTGAGTTGGATAGCAAAGGGGTAGATGACCTAAAACAGTAGAAGATATGGAGGATTAGGAGGAATAAACAGACAACTGGAAAATATTTTTAAATATAATCTTGGTTAGGAATTGTATTCAGCTCTACAGGCTGGGAATTATATATCATAATTATTACATGAAAAATGCGGGACACGAGCCACAGCTACTGAAGTCCTCGCGCCTAGAGCCAGTGCTCCGCAACAAGAGAAGCCACTGCAATAAGCCCACGCACCGCAACGAAGAGTAGCCCCCGCTCGCCGCAACCAGAGAAAGCCCGTGCAGCAACGAAGACCCAACGGGGCCAAAAATAAATAAATAAATTTATTTTTTAAAAAAGAAAAGAAAAATGCGGGACAAATACTGACTGAGAGGCATGGTCTTGTTCACATGTGAAACCACTGAGCACAGTGCCTATTTCTAAGGATGGCAGGGCGTTTTGAAGTGAGGATCCCATGCAGCCTCTGGAGGAAGGCAGTCTTCACCCAAAGAGAAGGTTTCACCCGGAGGTCATCTACAGAGTCAAGATTCAGGATTGTGTTTGGGAGGAGGACCTGGATTAGCACCTTAGTGTGCCTCCTCCATGGCCAATTCTCTCTTTCCCCCTCTCTCCAGGGTTACTCCAAGGCAGACAATTGTGAACAGCACAGGGAGGGAGGAAAGCCGCTCTGCACTCCTTGGGGTCCCACCTCAGCCTCCTAAGGAGCAGCCTTCTGGCAGGGAAAGAGCCTTCCAGACTGAGAAGCTAGCAGGATCTTTACTTGAGATTTTTCTCTCCAAGTTGTTCAGGTGATTAAGGCTGAAGTATAATTTTACTCAGTTTTTTGTTTTTTTTTTTGCGGTACGCGGGCCTCTCACCGCTGTGGCCTCTCCCGTTGCGGTGCACAGGCTCTGGACGCTCAGGCTCAGCGGCCACGGCTCACGGGCCCAGCCGCTCCGCGGCATGTGGGATCTTCCCGGACAGGGGCACGAACCCGCGTCCCCTGCATCGGCAGGCGGACTCTCAACCACTGTGCCACCAGGGAAGCCCCTGAAGTATAATTTTAAGTCAACTCTGTTCTCCAGGGAACAAGCGAAGAATGATTTCACTCAATTGTTAAAACTTTGTAATATGATTTGAGAACCATAAGGGACAAGGTAGGTAGTGGCAGATAAATACAGATGAAGGGGGACCTTGTTATTCTATCTGTAGGCAGCAAGAGGATGATGAAATAACAATAATTGAATGAATGGATATATGTACAGCATGATGCTCCACCATTCATTAAATATTTACTGAGTACCAACTATATGTTAGATGTAAAACAAGTCCTTGTCTTCAAGAAGCTTACAGTGAAGTGGGGAAGGAAGGATTCATTTCATTTTACTTTATTTTATTTATTTTGATCAGTATTTTAAAATTGAAGGATAGTTGATTTACAATGTATTAATTTCTGCTGTACAGCAAAGTGATTCAGTTATATATATATATATACATATATACACATACACATATATATATATACTTTCTTTTTAAAAATATTCTTTTCCATTATGCTTTATCATAGGATATTGAATATAGTTCTCTGTGTTATACGGTAGGACCTTGTGTATCCATTCTATAAAAGCTTACATCTGCTAAGCCCAACCTCCCACTCCATCCCTCCCCCAACCCCTTTCCCCTTGACAACCACCAGTCTGTTCTCTATGTCCGTGATTCTGTTTCTGTTTCATAGATAGGTTCGTTTTTGTCATATTTTCGATTTCACAGGTAAGTGATATCATATGGTATTTGTCTTTCTCTTCCTGAGTTACTTCACTTAGTATGATGATCTCTAGTTGCATCCATGTTGCTGCAAATGGCATTATTTCATTCTTTTTTATGGCTGAGTAGTATTCCATTGTATATATGTACCACATCTTCTTTATCCATTCATCTGTCAATGGACATTTAGGTTGTTTCCATGTCCTGGCTATTGTGAACGGTGCTGCTATGAACATAAAGGTGCATGTATCTTTTTGAATTAGAGTTTTGTCTTGAATGGGATTGCTGGATCATATGGTAACTCTATTTTTACTTTTCTGAGGACACTCCATACTATTTTCCACAGTGGCTCTACCAACTTACATTCCCACCAACAGTGTAGGAGGGTTCTCTTTTCTCTACACCCTTTCCAGCACTTGTTATTTGTAGAGTTTTAAACGATGGCCGTTCTGACTGGTGTGAGGCGGTACCTCGTAGTTTTGATTTGCATTTCTCTAATAATTAGCAATGTTGAGCATCTTTTCATGTGCCTGTTGGTCATCTGTATGTCTTCTTTGGAGAAATGTCTATTTAGGTCTTCTGCCCATTTTTTGATTGGGTTGTTTTTTGTTGTTGAGTTGTATGAGCTGTTTGTATATTTTGGAAATTAAACCCTTGTCAGTCACATCGTTTGCAAATATTTTCTCCCATTCTGTAGGTTGTTTTTTCATTTTGTTTATTGTTTCTATTGCCTTGGGAGACTGACCTAAGAAAAGATTGGTATGATTTATGTCAGAGGACATTCTGCCTATGATCTCTGCTAGGAGTTTTATGGTGTCATGTCTTATGTTTAAGTCCTTTTGAGTTTATTTTTGTGTATGGTGAGAGGGTGTGTTCTAGGAAGGATTCATTTTAAATTTGAAGTGTGTCAGTGTAGCAAATAGGTGTTGAGGTAGAAAAATTGAGGGCAAGAGGATCTATGTAAATAGAATGGTCAGGGAAGACTTCTCTGGAGAGTGACATTTATGCTGACACCTGGTGAATGAACTGAGCTCATCACAGTCAAGGCTGGAGGAAAAGCAACTCTCCAGAGGAAAGAACAAGGGCAAAGGCTCCATGTTGGGGAAGAGCTGGTGTATCCTAGTACCAGAAGGAGGTCAGTGTGTTTGGAGGGTGGCGGAGGAAGGGCAAAGGCAGGAGCTGCTGCTGGACAGCTAGACCTGGGCCAGACAAGGCAATTTGCAATCAACTGTGTCTCTCTTAGAAAATCAAATGCTCTTGAAATCACCAAAGGACACTGGGGATTAAGGTAAGGCATTTGAGTTTTATCTGAAGATTAAAGGGAAGCTACTAATGAGTTTTAGGGAAGTGACCTGACCCCATTTATGTTGGATAAAGATCACTCTGGCTGCTGTGGGAGGATGGGCTGGAGGTGGGCAAAAGGGGGCTCAGGAAGGTGGGTGAGGAGACCATCACAAGTCATCCACGACAGATGCTGGAGACCTGAACCAGGTGGGAGCAGTGGAGATGGAGAGAAGAAGTTGATACTAAGATTTGTTTTCAAGAAAAAAATGATAGAGGTTAAATGTATATGTTCCTTTTCAAAAGTGACAGAGGTGCTATAAACTTGAAAGTCTCCATGAATCACTGAAGGTAGCCCCTATGCCATGTCTTCTCCCATAAAGGGACCAATGGACACCTCGGAATCAGATTGGGAGTTTCCTTTAGAGAGGGAAATGACCATGGACTCACTAAAGGGCGTTCCTTTCAGAAGACTCCTTCTGAAGTCATCCTCTCTAAAGGAGAGTAGGTGAGTGGCTTCTCCTGGTTCTGTGAGCATGGCAGAGCAGCTCCTGTGGCCAGAGAAAGCCTTCCAATCTCTTTGAAAGGCGATGTTGGAAGTCACTGGTGTGTGTTGAAATGGTGAAAGGCCGAGTGGATACATGTGTGTGCACACGCACACTTGTGTGAGACCAGCCTGTCTGCTATACCCCCTTTCTGTGTAAGGACTGGATTTCAGGGACCCTTTAGGAGAGAAACAGGTAGGCCCGATAACAGATACTAGAATTGATGTCAATACAGAAAATGGGGATTTGCATAATTAACTGAAAAAATAAAAAAATATGACCACATGTAGCCACATATCGCCATGGGTTTGTGGAGCAGTTGATATATTGGTTACAAATAGATAGATGGTTGGATGGATGGCTGAATGAATGAATGAATAAGTTTATTTCACAGCAAGGGAATTTGGAATAGTTTGTTTTGTGGTCTGAACAAAGCTAGATACTATATACACCACATATCTGTAATTTACCTTCCACTATAGAAGGCCTTAGACCCTTTACATGTGCAATGTGAAGATTCTGAGATTCCTAAAATAGTGTAACTCTCAATTATCTAATGCAATGTTGGAGAAAGATAAAGGGAGAACGCTAAAGGAAGTAAGTTGGGCACTGAGACCAGAAGTCTGCAGCGTGGTGTAATAATAAAATGGGAAGGAACATTACCATTTATAATTCCTATTGCTCTATAAAAAGGCAATATCCTAAGAATGTTGTTTGTTGAGCAGCGTGTGGTAATTTAAGACTGGAGAAGCTGGGACAGGGCTAAATTCTCTTTTTAAGAAAGATGTCGGTAGTGTCATAATGGGGTAGGTAGGGAGGAACCCAGAGGCAGAGAATACTGGAACCAGTGGGCAGAGGCATGGAAATGTGGAGAGGGCATGAGAAGATTGGAGATGAGAACCTAGACAGCCAGTGAAGATTTCTGTCCTGCTGGGATGTGACTCCCGATTCAGGCTTGGTCCTAGGCAAAGCTGTGAAGTTGGCCAAAGTTGTCTTCCCACCTCTCTTCCTCTCCGAGTCTACATCCCCCCTGGCAGCTCTTTCCCTGCCACATGCTTCCACGCTGTCCTCAAGGTGAGCAGATCTGTACACTGGAAGTGCACTTGACCTGGAACTGGAAGGTCTGGATTCCAGTTCTGACCCTGCCACTCACCAGCAGTGGTGTGATCTTAGGCATGTCCCCTTAACCTCTGAGATTCTCAGCTGCCCCTATTGAAAAATGGAGATCAAAATATTAGGTACTGCATCTCAAACAACTGTTATGAGGCTCAACTGATACGATGCTTGCATAAGTGCTTTTTAAATATTATAATCTCTCTACTTATTATAAAGGCCTATTGCCCCTCCACCCTCGCCAAATAAACTATGCATTACTCAAAATGAAATACCTGCATTTTCCTCTTATCTGTCATCCTCACATCCTTTAGTGAGAAGTCCTCAGCCAGCTTTTGGCAGAATTATATGTAATTCTCAGCATGTTGTGTGCCATTATTAATTTTGGCTCGAAGTGCTTCTCATGGGGATTTTTAATTGTATTTTATTTTAAAATTTTTAATTAAACATTAAATAAATACTTATGTGTATTTATAATCTACACGTAAGATAAAAGGACAACTGTAAAATGAACACACATGTACCTACCACCCAGCTTAAGAAATAGGACATCAACACTGTTGATGGTCTGTGTGTGCCCTCTCCAACTCCATCTTCTTTCCCCACCTGAACTAACTGCAGTCCTGAATTTTCTGAGCTTATCTTTCCCTAGCTTTCCTTTATAGTTTTACTATATGTGTATATGTTCCTAAACAATATATTTTTATCTTTGCACATTTTTGAACTTTATATAAATGGCATCAAATTGTGTATATTCTTTTGTTACTGCAATATTATGTTTCCGACAGTCATCCATGTTAAAGTATGTGGTTATCATTCATTCATTTTCACTGTTGTATAGTATTCCACTATGTAACATTGCTTTTTCCAGTACTTTGTGGAGAGGCATTTCGATTGTTTTCAGTTTCTTCCTGCCAATTTCTAGCAGTGTGGCTATGCATGTTTTTGGACATGTCTCTTTTTTTTTTTTTTTTTTTTTTGCGGTACGCGGGCCTCTCACTGCTGCGGCCTCTCCCGCTGCGGAGCACAGGCTCCGGACGCGCAGGCTCAGCGGCCATGGCCCATGGGCCCAGCCACTCCGCGGCATGTGGGATCCTCCTGGACCGGGGCACGCACCCATGTCCCCTGCATTGGCAGGCAGACTCTCAACCACTGCGCCACCAGGGAAGCCCTGGACATGTCTCTTGGACACACATGCAAGAGTTTCTCCAGGGCACATGCTAGATTTAGTGGTTTTAGTACGTTGTGGGTTATGCAGATCTTCAACTTCATTAGATAATATGAAATTGTACCAATTTATGATTTCACCAGCAATTTATGAGAAGTGACATCGTAATAATAATGTGTCTTGCAATTCATCAATATATTTCTCCTTTTATTATTAAAGTCTTTAATTTTTCTCAGTACAGTTTTATTGTTTTCAGACTTGCATATTCAAGTCTTAAAAATCTTTTGTTAAATTCACCCCTCAGTATTTCATATTTTTTGGTGTGGTTGTAAATGTTTTTTTAAAAAATTCAATTTCTGATTGTTTATTGCTAGCATATAGGTTAGCATATAGGCTTCTCTATAAGAATCTTGTATTCTACAACCTTACTACACTTATTCATTAATTCTGGGAAGATTTTTGGGTAGATTCCTTAGGATTTTCTACATAGATGATTATATCATTTGCAAATAAATACAATTTTACCTCCTCCCACCTCCCAAACTGTGTGCCCTTTTTTTCTTTTTACTGAGGTGCAATTGACAAATAAAATTGTAAGGTATTTAAAGTGTACGATGTGATGATTTGATAGATGGATATATTGTTAAAGGATAACCCCAGAGTTAATTAACATATCCATCACCTTACATAATTACCTTTTTATTTTGGTGAGAACATTTAAGTTCTACTCACTTAGCAACTTTCAATTATACAGTACAGCATTATCAACTATACTCACCACTTTACACATTAGATCCTCATACCTTATTCATCTTATAATTGAAAGTTTGTACCCTTTTACCAACCTCTCCCTATTTTCTCCACCCCAGCCCCTGGCAACCACTTTTCTACTATCTGTTTCTATTAGTTCAACTTTTTGTTGTTGTTGTTCCACATATAAGTGATATCATGCAGTGTTTGTCTTTCTCTGTCTGGCTTTTTTTACTTAGCATAATGCCCTCCAGGTTCATCCATGCTGTCACAAATGTCAGGATTTCCTTCTTTTTTTACAGGATGAATGATATCCCATTATTTATATATACCACATTTTCTTTATCTGTCAGTGGACTCTTAGGTTATTTCCATACCTTGGCTATTGTGAGTAATGCTGCAATGAACATGGGAATACAGATACCTCTTTGAAAAAATGATTTTGTTTCCTTTGGCTGTATATCCAGAAGTGGGATTGCTGGATCTTACAATACTTCTATTTTTAATTTCTTAAGGAATCGCCATACTGTTTTCTATGGTGATAGTTCCAGTTACATTCCCACCAACAGTGCATGAGGGTTTTCTCTTCTCCATAACTTTGCCCACATTCGTTATCTCTTTTCTTTTTAGTAATAGGCATCTTAACAGGTGTAAAGTGATATCTCATTGTGGTTTTGATTTGCATTTCCCCGAGGATTAATGATGTGAATCACCTTTTCATTTGCCTGTTGGCCATTTGTATGTCTTCTTTGGAAAAATGTCTATTCGGGCTCTTTGCCCATTTTTAAATTGGGTTGTTTATTTTTTTTTGCTATTGAGTTTATGTGTTCTTTGTATGTTTTGGATATTAACCCCTTATCAGATATATGGCTTGTAAATACTTTCTCCCATTCCATAGGTTGACTTTTCACTTTGTTGATGGTTTCATTTGCTTTGCAGACACTTTTTAGTTTGATGCAGTCTCCCTTGTTTATTTTGCTTTCGTTGCCTTTGCTTTTGGTGTCATATCCAAAAATCATGGCCAAGAGCAGTGTCAAGGATCTTACTCCTTATGTTCTCTTCTAGGAGTTTTAAGGACTCAGGTCTATGTTCAATCCATTTTGAGTTGATTTTTTGTGAGTAGTGTAAGATAGGGGTCCAGTTTCAGTCTTTCGCATGTGGATATCCAGTTTTCTCAACACCTATTGAAGACACTATCCTTTACCCATTGTATATTCTTGGCTCCTTTGTTAAAAATTAATTGACAAATATGCATAGGTTTATTTCTGGGCTCTCTGTTCTGTTAACACTGAGTTTTTATGCCAATACCATATTGTTTTGATTATTATAGCTTTGTAATATAGTTTGAAATCAGGAAATGTGCTGTCTCTAGCTTTGTTGTTCTTTCTCAAAATTGCTGTGGCTATTCAGGGTCTTTTGTGGGTCCATACAAATTTTAGGATTGTTTTGATAAGGATTGCATTAAATTTGTAGATTGCTTTGGGTAGTATGGACATTTTAACACTATTAATTCTTCTAATCCATGAACACAGGATATCTTTCCATATATTTATATCTCCTTCAATTTATTTCATTAATGTCTTATAGTTTTCAATGTATAGATCTTTTACCTCCCTGGTAAAATATATTCCTAAGTATTTTATTATTTTTGATGCTATTGTAAATAGGATTGTTGTCTCAATTTCTCTTTCTGATAGTTTGTTATTAGTGTATAGAAATACAACCTATTTTGTGGTGATTTTGCATTGTGCAACTTTACTGAATTCGTTTATTAGTTCTAACAGTTTTTTAGAGGAGTCTTTAGGGTTTTCTGTATATAAAATGTCATCAGCAAATAAAGACAACCTTACTTCTTCCTTTGCAATTTGGAGTCTTTTTATTTCTTTTTCTTGCCTAATTCCTCTGGCTAGGATTTTCAGTACTATGTTGAAAGAGTACTATAAAAGTGGAAAGAGTGGGCATCCTTGCCTTGTTCCTAATCTTAGAGGAAAAGCTTTCACCGTTGAGTAAAATGTTAGCTGTGGGCTTGTCATATATGGCCCTTATTATGCAGAGGTAGGTTCCCTTTATATCAGCTGAACAGACCAATTACTAGTAAGGAGATTGAATCAGTAATCAACATCCCCCACCAAAAAAAAGGAAAAAAGAAAGAAAATCCAGGACTAGATGGCTTCACTGGTAAATTCTACCAAACATTTAAAGAAGAATTAATACCAGTCCTTCTTAAACTCTTGCAAAAAAGTTAAGAGGGGAAAATACTGCCAAACTCATTTTGTAAGGCTAGTATGACCCTGATACCAAAGCCAGACAAGGACACTACAAGAAAAAAAGTTATACCTAATATCCCTGATGAACACAGATGCAAAAATCTTCAAAAAAGTTTAACAAACTGCATTTAACAGTACATTAAAAGGATTATTCACCATGATCAAGTGAATTTATTCCATGGATGCAAGATGGTTCAACATCCACAAATCAAGAAATGTGATACACCACATTAACAAAATGAAGGATAAAAATCAAATGATCAGGACTTCCCTGGTGGTCCAACAGTTAAGACTCTGCACTCCCAATTCAGGGGGCCGGGGTTCGATCCCTGGTCAGGGAACTAGATTCCGCGTGCTGCAAATAAAGATTCTGCATGCTGCAATGAAGATCCTGCACACTACAATGAAGATCCCACGTGCTGCAACTAAGACCCAGCGCAGCCAAATAAATAAATAAATAAATAAATAATTTTAAAAATCACATGACCATCTCAATAGATGCAGGAAAAAGCGGTTGACAAAATTCAGCATCCTTTCATGATAAGTCTGCATGCCTTTTATTTCTTCTTACCATTGCATTGTATGGGATCCTATAGTACAATGTTGAGTAGAAGTTGTAAAGTTCTTGTTCCTAATCTTAGGGGAAAGCATTCAGTCTTTCACCATTTAGTATTTTACTGTAGGTTTTTCATAAGTATCCTTTATCAGCTAGAGGAAATTCTCTTCTATCTTAGTTTGCTAAGATATCTCTTCTATCTTAGTTTGCTATACAGTTTTTTTTTTTTTAATCATGAATGGGGGTTGACTATTGTTAAACGCTTTTTCTGCATCTATTGAGATGATCATATGGTTTTTCTCCTTTATCTGTTAATGTAGTGAGTTACATATGATTGACTTTTGGTTGTTGAACCAATCTTGTAATTGTGGGATAACCTCCACTTGGTCAAGGATGTATTACCTTTTTGCTATGTTGTTGGAAATAGTTTGCTAAAGTTTTTTTAAGAATTTTAAAATCTTTGTTCTGAGGGATATTTGTAACTTCTTTCTTGTCAATATGTTTGTCGGATTTTGGTCAGGATAATGCTGGCTTCATAGGTTAATTTGGGAAGTGTTTCTTCCTCTTCTTCTGTTTTCTGAAAGAGTTTTATAACATTGGTATTATCTCTCTTTAAAGTAATTAGTAGAGTTAACCATGAGGACATCTGGACCTGCACTTTTCTTTTTGGGGAAGTTTTTAACTACAAATGCAATTTCTTTAAAAGATATAGGACTGCTAGAGTTATCTATTTTATTTTGGGTAAGCTTTGGTAGCTTGTGTCTTTCAAGAAATTTATCCATTTCATCTAAGTTGTCAAAAACATTAACATAAGTTGTGCATAATGTTCCCTTATTACTTTTTTTTTTTTTTTTTTTGTGGGATTCCGGCCTCCCCCTGCTGCCGCCTTTCAGCGGCCATGGCTCACGGGCCCAGCCGCTCCGCGGCATGCGGGATCCTCCCAGACCAGGGCGCGAACTCGGTTCCCCTGCATCGGCAGGCGGATGCGCAACCACTGCGCCATCAGGGAAGCCCTCCATTATTACTTTTTAATGCCTATAGAATTCATAGTGGTATCCACTTTCTTATTCCCCTTGTTGGTAATTTGTGTCTTCTCTCCTTTTTCCCCTACTTTCTCCCAACCTCAAGTCCAGCAGAGAGACTCTTCCACCAGTTCCCAAAAGTATCTCAGCACTGAGACTTGCTTGGTTTCACTGGCCTGATTTTAGTGATATGGCCATTCCTGAGCCAACAACCATGGTCATGCTCTGACTGGTTAGGGATGAAGTCACCATCACCCCAGCTACATGAACTGAGAGGGGGAAGGGCCTTACTGAGAAAGATCAGGGACCTACTACTTTAAGAATGGGAAATGGATGCAGGCAGATAGAAAGTACATATGGCCATTACAGCATTTATGGGTTTTTTCCTAATATAAAGAAGTCTAAAAATTTTACATAGCCAAATTTGTAAACTTATTTTTATATATCTTCCATCAAAAAAGCTCCCTACATATCTTTAATAAAATAATTTTTACCTAAATTTTCTTTTTCATGGTTTATATCTATCTACTTAATTCATCCTGAATTTATTTCAGTTTAAGAGATGAGGTGAGGATCTAACAACTTTTTCTTCAAGGTACTAGGTAATCTCTTCATTTACCTTCATTTATTCAGCTTATTCCTTCAGTAAAACATAGTACCTGATACTTAACATGGTACTTAACTTTGTACCAAGCCCTGTGCTAAGCATTCTAACATATATTAATACATTGATATTTATAAGGATTCTATGAGGTAGATACTATTATTATCTCCATATATATCTGAGATGCAAAGAAATATTGCTTACTCAAGATCAAATGGCTAACAGGTAGCTGAGATCTGAATCTAGGTTTCTAGTAGCTGTTCTCAGTCTTTGTGCTATACTGCTTCTAAAAATCATTGATGTCCACAGCATGCCTTGCAGCTACTAGCTTTGCAGCTAGTAGGCGTCTGTTGTACCCATGCATATTATTGTTCTTACCAGTTGGCTTGTACCAAGAATCAGTTGTTTGTTTCTAAACTTTGATGTAATAGTTGGACTTGTTATTGTAATGACATTTTAACTAAATAAAGATAAGCCAATGAAATACGAGTATAAAAACAAAGCTATTTCTATGAAAATGAAGTCAGTTCCTTTCAATAGACTCCATATTGGAATCTATTGAAAAAAAATTGACTATTGAAAAAAAATTTGTTGACTGAGGTGTGGGCAAGGACTGTGAAGACTGGCAAAAGACAAACAAAAAGCAAAAATTCTAGAATTCTGCTCACAGATAGTTTCTTAAGCATCTTTACAATTTTTGTGTTGCTGAAACCAATCTTAAAATTTCATATTATGAATGTGGTTTAAACAAGAAATACTACAACAGTCATTGTATTCATTCTCAAAGAAAAGGATATTTATAGACTAGTGAGTACATATGTGTTTCTAGGTTTTAATTTCAAATAAATATTTAAGGCACATATCATATTTAAATTGATATTCTGCTCTAACCTTTCCCCCACCCAAATAACCAGCTGTGTACTAGACCTCAATCTTTTTAAAAGGAAGTCTTCTAATGTGGTTAGCCAGTAGTCTTGGCATCGTTTATTGACTTGACCTTCTTTACTGATTAGAAAGTCTACTTTAATCATCTATTAGATCTTTATGTCTACTCTGCATTATCTTTCTAGAGTATGCAATTCCACTGTTGTATTTGTTTGTTTTTAAGTTAGTGTTTTTAATACCTGATACTTTTTTTGTTCAACATTTCTTGGCTATTCCACCTCATTAATTTTTCTGTATATATAATATTTCTGAAGTCTATCATGAATATATTCTTACTGAGAATATTTTTATCAATTTTGAAATGTTCTAGTGAAGAAGGTATGCTAAGTTTATAATTATAACTTAAAAATGAGGCAAGATTAAGAAACTCAGGTATGGGCTAGGGTCAGAAACATTAAGACATACCAGACATAGCCTGTGGTATGCTGAGCTTTCTGAACTCTGAGAAGACTGCGTGAGCCAGTAATGATGCATGTGAGAAACCACTGTAGATTAGAGGACATGCTGAAAACTGTCTAGGAGGGAATAGTTCATGGAGATCAGGACAGAAGCTGCGTTTGCAGAGGTTCAGGCAAGGAGGTAACTTCCTCCCCTCCTCTCAGGTCCGGTAAGAGAGGACCTGAGAGAGGGGGAGGACCTCTTCCTCTCATCTTTGTAAGAAGAGCTTGTTCACCTGCTCCCTAAACACCTGCTTCACCTGTTTGTTCCTCAGGGTGCAGATGAAGGGGTTGAGCATCAGGGTCACCATGGTATTGAGCAAAGCCACCACCTTGTTCCTGTCCTCACCCTGGCCACCCTTGCCTGACTGGACATACATGAAGATGCAGCTGCCATAGAAGAGAGAGACAACAGTGATGTGGGAGGAGCAGGTTGAGAAGGCTTTCTGCCTCTCCTTGGCTGAGGGGTTGTGCAGGATGGTGTGGAGGATGTGGCCATAGCAGGTGGCCTTCACGGACAGAGTGCCCAGTAAGCTGAAGTTGGCCAAAATAAAACCCAGAAGCTCAATCAGACTTATGTCTGCACATATGAGTTCCAGGAGTGGAAAGTTGTCACAGAAGAAATGATTAATGATATTGGGGCCACAGAATGGCTGCTGAAATATGATGAAACTTGGAACAATGATGGATAAGGAATCCTGTCATCCATGAACAAAGAACTACCTGGACACAGACCCTTTTGCTCATGATGGTGACATAACACAAGGGTTTACATATGGCCACATACCTGTCAAAGGACATCACTGCCAGTAGGAAGAATTCTGCGGTTCCCAGGAAGAAATAGAGGAAAAACTGAAGAAAGCAACCTGCCAGGGAGATGGTCCTGTATCTTGTCAGGATGTTGGACAGCATCTTGGGAAAGATGACCGAGGTGAACCAGATCTCCAGGATGGCAAAGTTGTGGAGGAAGTAGTACATGGGGGTGTGGAGGCGCCTGTCCATGAGGGTGAGGACCACGAGGAGGTTCCCCAGTAGAGGAGGTAGGTCAGGAGGAGCCCCAGGAAGATGAGCATCTGCAGCTCACAGGCATCTGAGAGCCCAGCAGGACAAACTCGGTGACAGTGGTGTGCTTCCCCATGGCTCCTCTGACCTCTGCTGGGGATGGCCAATCAGAGGTGTGCTGCACCAGGAGTCGTGATGTTCTGGGGATCTGAGGACGTTTGGAATTGATAGGAAAAAGTGGTGAGTGTTGCATTTTGAGTTGAAGGATTCCTTTATTTTTGTTTTATAGAGCTCGCTTGGGGCTATCTGTCTCATGTATGGTCCCTGGTATGTCTATGTGTTAGAGGCGAGAGTGGTGTTGCGGGGGGCCTAAGTAAGGCCCCAAACCAAAAATTATTCTTGCTTACTTTTGTTAACCAAAATTTTATTTCTGATTCCTCAACAATTACTTTTCCTCTAACATTATACCCTGCTTTCACTACCTTTCATTTTTATCTTTATTCTAATAATGGGTCTTCATCCATAAGTAGTTCATATTTGAGACTGATAACCTTTTTGCTTAACTTAGCCATTCACTACACAGATCCATATCCTCAGGTAAACTGATTGAGAATGCATAGATACTCTATTGCTAATTCAATATTACCTGAAAATTCGATGCCTTTCACTAGTATTTGGATTATTAAAAAGACAAGAGGAAATCTATGAGAGAAAAGCACAACTCTTACCAATCAAAAAGAGAAAAATCCAAGTAATGTATGCACAAATAAAAATTCCTTAGTGAGAGTTTGGTATTTAAGATTTTTAATGATCTGTCCTCATATGATATATCCACGGTCTCCTTTGATTACATCCTCCCATGGGCTCAAGATACAATAAACCCTTTGTGATTTTTATATTCTTTATTTTATGCACCTATGTTTTAGCACATGGCATTCTTTCAACTTGGAATCATCAGCCTTTTCAAATCCTATTCATCCTTTAAGTTTCTCCTCAATAAGTGCTGTCATTTCCATGAAGCCTTCTCTTTTGAATGAATGAGTCTCTGTATCTCTCATAGTTTTGTTATATATCACTCAACTTTTATTGTATTTTATGGTTGTTTTTCATTTGTTGCTCAAAGATGTCTTTATTAATCTTTGCATTTTATATAGCTCTTAGAACAAGTTTCTTGAAATAATCAGCTTCAGTAAATATTTACTGAATGAGTGAATAACACCTCAAATGTCTGTGAGTTGGATTTGGTGTTGTTTGACACAGAATAAGTTGAGGACATGTTGCTTATGTAGTACTTCCTAGAGGACAGTAACCTTGCAGAGTAATATGTCAAGTAGTCCGTTAAAATGGCCCATCTGAAGAGGGTTTGCTTTTCCTCATTAGAAGGTGGAGATGTCTCCCCACAAAGATTCTCTAAGGGGAAACTCTCCATCTTTGAGACAGTCTAGAGTTTGAGCTAGTAAAGGGACAGAGGTCTGTTTGGGTCTGCTAGAGTGCTTCCAGCAGCAAACAAAAACAAAAACGAAAACAAACACTCCCCTCCCCCCCCCAAAAAAAACCCAAATAGGACTTCCCTGGTGGTGCAGTGGTTAAGGATCCACCTTCCAATGCAGGGGACACAGGTTCGATCCCTGGTCGGGGGAGATCCCACATGCTGCGCAGCAACTAAGCCCGTGCGCCACAACTACTGAGCCTGCACTCTAGAGCCCACGAGCCACAACTATTGAAGCCCGCACGCTTAGAGCCGGTGCTCTGCCATAAGAGAAGCCACCACAATAAGAAGCCCACGCAACTCAACGAAAGGTATCCCCCTCTCGCCGCAACTAGAGAAAGCCCACGTGCAACAACGAAGACCCAATGAAGGCAAAAATAAATAAATAAATTTATTTTTAAAAAAACCCAAACAAACAGAAAAACCCAACAAGAAGAACAACCAAAAAACCCAAACCCTAAAAAAGATGTCTTTTTAAATGTCCGCATCCCTGGAAGTTTCCTTTCTTAAGCATTATCAACTACTCCGTTAATGATCAGGCAGAACTGTAGCAAGAATTATTTACCAGTCACTGGAGAATAAGATTGGGACCCAGTTTAGGTACCTGGGATGAAGGAGATGCTAGGGGATATTAGTAGAGAAGATGAAATGGTAAACTGTATAAACTTTCTCTTTTTTATGGTTTTGCCTTCTCTTCAGCAAGGCTGCACTATTCAAAGTTATTCCACAAACTACTATTGTATATAACATTTGTTGACAGTTACTAAAGAACACAAAATAGTTGATCAGCCTCTGAGGATGTAACTAAGGGCTATTCCCCAGGGGTTATTTCGAGGCTCAATATTGCTTAGATACTCAGCGATTTGAAAAAGAGTTCTCTGTAGCCCAATCATTTGGTTCAAAGGTGAGCCCAGGCAGCCAAGAAACTTACCCAGCTCTTTCCAGGACAGAAGCAGGACACAACATGAATGTGATACCCAGACACATCATCAGGAGCTAATAGAAGAGTATCATTTAGGCGAAGTCCTGGTGGGACACATTGCAAGAGAAGTGGGAATACAGACTAAGATGAGGAAGAGTTGGATGGGAGTGGAAGGTGAGGAGAAAGCTCTGGGTTCATACTGAATCACGAGCTTAGCACAGATAAACCATGAAAAGACATTGTGATTAGCCTAAGGATATAGCTCATAGACAGGGCTGCTTGATAAACTTCTGTTTTTTTCCTGTATCAAATGGGAGGTCAACAGCTAGGGGGAGGGGCTTCCAGATACAAAGGGAAGGGGTCCACTTCATGAATTCAGGTATTTCTCCCTTTATCCTTCAGGCTTGGTGAGTGAAAGGGGAGACTTGCCTGGCAGCCTGAGAGCCTGGGCATGGCTACACCATCCACTCACACCATTCACTGTTTTTTTAAAAAATTTATTTATTTAATTTATTTATTTTTGGCTGCGTTGGGTCTTCGTTGCTGCGCTGGGGCTTTCTCTAGTTGCGGCGAGGGGGAGCTACCCTTTGCTGCGGTGCGCGGGCTTCTCATTGTGGTGGCTTCTCTTGTTGCGGAGCACGGGCTCTAGGCGTGTGGGCTTCAGTAGTTGTGGCGCATGGGCTTAGTTGCTCCGCGGCATGTGGGGTCTTCCCGGACCAGGGCTCGAACCTGTGTCCCCTGCATTGGGAGGCAGATTCTTAACCACTGCGCCACCAGGGAAGCCCCGTTCATTGTTTTAAGGGTCAGTCATGCAGTGGCCAGTGGGAAAGTCTCTATGGATGCCCTGGAGGTTCGTCTTGCCTTCTGGATAGTTCTAGCACACTTAGAAGGATGGTGAGATCTTCTCCTTCTAAGGAAAAGCGTTAAGAGTTTCACCCATGGCTTCCCTGGTGGCGCAGTGGTTGAGGGTCCACCTGCCGATGCAGGGGACACGGGTTTGTGCCCCTGTCTGCTAAGATCCCACATGCCGCAGAGCAGCTGGGCCCGTGAGCCATGGCCGCTGAGCCTGCGCGTCCAGAGCCTGTGCTCCGCAACGGGAGAGGCTACAGCAGTGAGAGGCCCGCGTACCGCAAAAAAAAAAAAAAAAAGAGTTTCACCCAGACTTGATGCTCTCCAGAGCTTTGGGTTTTCCAAGGGGACAGTTATACAAAGCACAGGGTGGGACAGGCAAATCTCCTCAATGTGAGTAACTTAATGGTTCTGCCTGGATAAACGTTGACTTGCCTAGCATTGACCTGGACGGTGGGGCTGAAGTTACAAATGAGACCCAGTGTGTGTGCTCGATGTGCCACATCTTATAAAAATTATCGAAGACAAATGCCAGGAAGAGGATGGTTTGGGGAAGCCATTGCTGCTCTGCCATTCTCTGCAGTGCCATGGTGGAGATTACCCTTCAGGCCCAGGGTTAGGTGTCTAGAGCCCTCTGGGGAAGTCCCAATCAGGCCATTCCAAATACACTACTCACAGGATTCCAGAAGATACCTGGTTCACATGGGTATTTCTTGAGCTTGCAATATTGTCTGTGGGCTCTAAATGCAGATCTTATTCTTTAAGAATAACTATTCCTTTCCAAAGTATCCTGAATGGTCAGCTGGCGTTTCCTGGGTGGGAGAATGGTTTCCTTGGACTTTGTCATCATTCAGCTCACAGGATCTGATGAGTCCAGAATGTTTTGAAATTTTCCACATTCAGCAAGCTCATCCTGGGAAAAGCCTTGGAAGAGTTCAGTTATCATTTAGTGGAATCTTCATCCTCCTTTTAAACTAATGGGGGTGGTTTCAACTGATAAAGACTTTTATTACATTCTCACGTTGGGCAAGTTTCTGCGAGTTGATATTTCTTCTACGGACAATGGGGCACTGTAAGACAGTGAATGAGCTACTCCTGGAATAAACACATCTCTTTGTGGAGGTGACATAAGGGCTGAGGGATTTGGATTGCAGCTTTGTTTTCTGCAGGGATCTACTCTTCTCCTAAGTTTTATGGTGCTTGTGATCCCTGGAGAATTAGTATAACGAGCCTCACTCAGCTCCTTCCCAACTCTCTTGGCTGTTACTACAACTTTGCAAACAAAAGTTTCACTTGTTTGTTCAGATCAAGAATAACAGTTAATTTTAGTTAAAGTAATAAATCTAATTATTCCTCTGAAATTGGGGCTCCTGTCTAATATTAGGCAGTCCTATTATTACAAGGACAAGGATGGTAAGGAACCATCACAAGTAATATAGAACCTTAGCTAATTCTACCCTGGTCCTTACCTCACTGGGGCTAGGAGATGATAGAAGATGTGGTCCTAGGGGAAAGGGAAATAAGGGAAGGAAATGAAAAGGTTAGGATTATTTTTTCCCCAGCTTTATTGAGGTATAATTGACAAATAAAATGGTATATATTTAAAGTGTACAGTGTAATGATTGTGTACATCGTGAAATGATTACTACAATGAAGTTAACTAACACATACATCACCTCACATAGTTACCATTTTTGTGTATGCATGTTTGGTGAGAATGTTTAAGATTTACTCTCTTAGCAAACTTCAAGTATAAAATACCATGTTACTAGCTATGAGCACCGTGCTGTACATTAGGTTCCCAGAACTTATTCATCTTATAGTTAGGAGTTTGTACCCTTGACCAATACCTACCTATTTCTTCCACTCTCCCAGGCCCTGGAAACCACCATTCTCTGTTTCTATGAGTTGGACTTTTTATTTGTTTGTTTAGATTCCACATGTAGGTGATGCCATACAGTGTTTGTCTTTCTCTGTCTGGCTTATTTCACTGAGCATAATGCCCTCCAGTTTCATCCATGTTGTTGCAAATGGCAAGATTTCCTTCTTTGTTATAATTTAATAATGTTCCATTGTATTTTTTACCTGAGATAAATAGACTGCCAGATATTTTTCCAGCAAAGATGGGTTTATTTGGGATCAGCAAGTCAGGGTTGCAACCATGGCGAGCCATGTGAAAATCCCTGCGCTACAAGGGAAGAAAAATGCTTTTATAGAGAGGAAAAGGAAGTTGGGAGGGCTATAGTAATCAAAGCGTCTATGACTTTTCATTGGCTGAGTCCTTGCCAGGAAAGAAAGGGAGCCTTTCTTCTTCCTCTTCGGCTTTGCTATCATCGCAGGGCGTGAAAACTCCCCCTTCTGGTCTCTCAATTCTGTTTAACTGAGATTTCTGCTTATTAATTTTTTTACATTTTATATATATAAACCATATCTTCTTTATCCATTCATCTGGTGACAGACACTTAAGTTGTTTCCTTAGTATCGTGGGTAATGCTGCAAAAAACACAGATTGCCGATATTTCTTTGAAATAGGCGGACACCCTGGATGCACTGGGCCTTAAGGGCTACTACTACTGCTGCATGCTGCTAGCCCACTGGACTTGATAGAGAAGCTGCTCAACTATGCACCCCTGGAGAAGTGATCATGGACCATGGCAGTCAGTGTCTTGCCCACAGTTTGTTCCCCCAAAGTGTGGGGAGCTGGAAGCAATGCCTGCCCACAGCCCTGTCAGTGTGTGGCTCCCTCTCTGGAAAGAACCATCCAGTAAAGGTCTTTGAGGACCACAAGGAGGTCCTAACAGTTAAAAAATTTTTTTTGTTTGTTTCCTTTGGATATTTACTCAGAAGTGGGATGGCTGGATCACGTGGTAGTTCTATTTTAATTTAATTTAATTTTTTTTTTTTGCGGTACGCCGGCCTCTCACCGTTATGGCCTCTCCCGTTGTGGAGCACAGGCTCCGGACGCGCAGGCTCAGCGGCCATGGCTCACGGGCGCAGCCGCTCTGCGGCATGTGGGATCTTCCCGGACGGGGGCACGAACCCGTGTCCCCTGCATTGGCAGGCGGACTCTCAACCACTGCGCCACCAGGGAAGCCCTATTTTAATTTTTAAAGAAACTTGCATACTTTTTTTCATAATGGCTGTACCAATTTCCATTCCTAACAACAGTGTACAAGTGTTCCCTTTACTCAGAAGTGGGATGGCTGGATCACGTGGTAGTTCTATTTTAATTTAATTTTTTTTTTTTTGCGGTACGCCGGCCTCTCACCGTTATTTAAAAAAAAATATTTATTTATTTGGCTGCGCTGGGTCTTAGTTGCGGCACATGGGATCTCCGTTGCCACATGCAGAATTTTCATTGCGGCATGTGGGATCTTTAGTTGTGGCATGCGGGATTTTTTTTTGTTGTGGCAAGCAGACTCTTAGTTGCAGCATGTGGGGTCTAGTTCCCTGACCAGGGATCAAACCTGGGCGCCCTGCATTAGGAGCACGAACTCTCAACCACTGCGCCACCAGGGAAGCCCTATTTTAATTTTTAAAGAAACCTGCATACTGTTTTTCATAATGGCTGTACCAATTTCCATTCCTAACAACAGTGTACAAGTGTTCCCTTTTTAAAAAAAAATATTTATTTATTTGGCTGCGCTGGGT
The DNA here is from genome assembly GCF_002837175.3 of Physeter macrocephalus. NCBI lineage: Eukaryota > Metazoa > Chordata > Mammalia > Artiodactyla > Physeteridae > Physeter > Physeter macrocephalus. The sequence continues at coordinate 107,086,896 of NC_041224.1, read as the reverse complement.
CTTAGTTGCGGCACATGGGATCTCCGTTGCCACATGCAGAATTTTCACTGCGGCATGTGGGATCTTTAGTTGTGGCATGTGGGATTTTTTTTTGTTGTGGCAAGCAGACTCTTAGTTGCGGCATGTGGGATCTAGTTCCCTGACCAGGGATCAAACCTGGGCGCCCTGCATTAGGAGCACGAACTCTTAACCACTGGACCACCAGGGAAGTTCCAACGGTTCCCTTTTCTTGACATCCTTACCAACGCTTGTTCTTTCTTTCTTTTTTTTTTTCAATAATAGCCATCTTAACAGGTGTGAGGTATGAGGTGCCATCTCATTGTGGTTTTGATTTGCATTTCCCTGATGATTAGTGATGTCGAGTATATTTTCATGTACCTGTTGGTCATTTGCATGTCTTCTTTGGAAAAATGTCTACCCAGTTTCTTTGCCAATATTTAAATTGGCTTATTTGAATTTTTTGGTATTGAGTTGATTTTTCATGAGCCCAGGTATCTCTCTCGAACTCCAGAACCATCTATCCAACTATTTACTGAAGAGCTCTACCTGGGTGCCTTAGAGCCAATGTGTTAAAACTGACTGGAACCTAAATGGGAAAAGAATTTGAAAAAGAATAGATACTTGTATATGTATAACTGAATCACTTTGCTGTACACCTGAAACTAATACAACATTGTAAATCAACTATACTCCAATATAAAATAAAGATAAAAATAAAACTGGAAGAATATACCAGAGACCAATAAAACAACAATACTTGTTGCAGGTGGTAGTTTGGGGTAGAGAGGGACAGGGTTGACAGCATGATTTCTCACCATATATCTTTTAGATGAATGAAAAAATGTGAATGTATCATCCTCCTCTCTCCCCCCATCCACTTCTGCCCAAACTTGCCCTTTTCATGTGTATTCCTGTTTATGTGAATGGTATCATCATTTCCTTGGTCACCCAAGCCAGAATTTGGGGAGTTTTCCTGGACTCCATTCTCTCCTTTACTCTCTTACCCCAACTTTTGTAATTTTGCCTCAAAAATATCTTGCAAATAAATTTCCTCTTTTTTCCATCCCCACTGTTGTTGCTTTAGCTTGGGTTCTTTTATCTCTTACTTGGATTTTAATATCTTTCTCACTTTAGTTCCCCACATTCTACTAGAGTGATCTTTTAAAAACACAAAACAGGGCTTCCCTGGTGGCGTGAGCCATGGCCGCTGAGCCTGCGCGTCCGGAGCCTGTGCTCTGCAACGGGAGAGGCCACAACAGTGAGAGGCCCGCATACCGCAAAAAAAAAAAACACACAAAACAGGTTATAATATTTTCCAGCCTAAAATCACTGGATGCCTCCATTAACCTTCAGAGTAAAATGTAAGCTTTCTAGTGTAGCATCCTTTTGATCTTGGGTCCACCTACTGCTCCAGTTTCTTCTTCCATGATTCTTTTTCCATAGCTTAGTCTTCAACCAAACTGCCTGTCCTTCTTGAAAATATCAGGTTCTCTCTGGCCTCCATACCTTTACATATGCTGTTCTTTCTACCTGAAATGCCTTTCTAACTTTGGCAAAAATCAGACCGAGTTTTCCATGAGAAAACTTTTCCGAGTAGTTCCTCTACCCACCCCCAGCCCAACCACATTCCTCTCATCTGTAAATATAAATTCTGATATTGCACTAAATACAATATTATCACTGTTGAGTTTTTCCTCTGTATTTCCCTACTAGCTGGGTGACCCTGGACAAATCCTAACATCAGAAATTGAATCATATTTTTCTTTGTCTTTCAAACATCTGGCACAGTACCCATGTGGTGGTATCACAGTTTTGAATTGTTAACCATTGTTTTTTATGGGTATTTCTTATCCCACCGAGCTGTCTTATTCCTCCCATTTCAGTAAGGAAACTGGGAAAGAAATGTTATTGCAGAAGGCAGAATAAAGCCTTTTCAAGTTTAGGACTCAGGGCCTAGAAAAAAACCTGATGAGTCAGGGCAAGGCTTCTTATTTCCTGAGATTCTGCATAACAGGTGAAAGAGGAGGCTTGAGGAGGAAAACAGGATAGCTCAGAACTGCTGGGTCCCCGGGAAGGAGCACTGTACTCTGCCCTTTCCCAACCCCAGGCTGAGTCTAAGGGGGGAGATGACAGAACTCCACATAGAGTTGTGGGTCTGAGAACAGAGAGCACTTGTAATTTGCTTTCTGGGAAGGTCCAGGGCAGTGGCCATACCTTAGGGGGAAAGTGGCTGCATAAAGTTCCTAGGCAGGTGGGACGTTTGAGAGCATCAAAGAGTTTCCCACAGCTCAGAGAGGTGCAGTAATAAAGGCTAGAGTGTCTGAAAGGGGCACAGAGATAGCAGGGAGAGCCGCCCAGCCTGCAAGGGCCTCATTGATGAGAACGAGGAGCAATGTACCTGCTACCTGTGGACTGATGACCTGGGGCAAGATGGGAAGATCCAGAGGACCGGTGGGCAAAGGAGGCCTCCTTGCCTCCTCCCAGCTTCCTCTTAACTTAGACACAACACTGGAGAAAAGTGTGCTTGTGGGAGAACCCAGAACTGACTGAGATTTAATTTCTACCATCAGGTTAATGGGGCGTCTAGGGAAATTAAACTGAGTTTTCAGAATAGCAAGGAATTGGGCTTCCCTGGTGGCGCAGTGGTTGAGGGTCCACCTGCCGATGCAGGGGACACGGGTTCGTGCCCGGGTCCTGGAAGATCCCACATGCCACGGAGCGGTTGGGCCCTGAGCCATGGCAGCTGAGCCTGTGCATCCGGAGCCTATGCTCCGCAACGGGAGAGGCCACAACGGTGAGAGGCCCGCGTACCGCAAAAAAAAAAAAAAAAAAAAAAAGCAAGGAAATTAAATTTGGTATGCACAAGTTTGTGAACTAAGATTAGTATTTGCTTTACCTGGCATCATATAGTGTTATAAATCAATTAATTAAATATTAATGTAGAATTTACAAAGGAGTAGAAGTACATGTATTAAATTGTTATAAGTAAATTTTGCAATATAAATATAATTTAGATTATTAATCCTTTCTCAATAAAAATGTGAATATCATGAAGGACTTTGAAATGGGAAAAAAAAGATTACAAAATTAGTGAGTGTCCAAACTCACTCATTCAGGTCATCTCTGCCTTCCAGTGTTTTTAAGATGTTTTAGCACTTTGTAAATTGTAGAAAACTAATCATAATGTAAATTATTCTTGTCTGTAGAAAAACACATGGATTGTGTTTATTAGAATGCGACTGACAATTTTCTGTAGATAGACCCAGCGTGCATGTATTTGCAAATTCATTTCAGAATTTCGTATCCCTATAAATATCATTGCTCTTTGAATGCTTCTTTAAGCTAGTTGTAACGTCTTACCGGTTTCCCTCATAAATTAATGAGTTGTTAAATAAAATCTTTGACATGAGTTCATATAGCTCATGCTTTGAGAAAATTCTTCAAGAATTGACCTCTGAAATGTCAACACAACCTGCTAGAAGTGATTTTAGGGAGAGACAGAGAGTCATATCCTGGGATATCTCTTATTAGGACACTTGCCTACTGTAGGTTGGAGCACTCTGCTGTAATAGCAAAAGTAATTTGTAAGAGGTTTTCAACATTTTAGTTAACAGATCAATAGACGGAAACAGAAAACCGCTTAATCACCAAATGCAGTGAAATAGACTGCTTTCACTTCAGTGAAGTCACAGTTTTCCTCCCACAGTGTGTTCTGCTGATGGATGTGTTGAAATAAACATGTGACTTGAGAGAGATATCTTCTGCATGGTACAAACCTTATTATGCCAACATCTGGCAGCCGGATAAAATGATAGTTAAGACCTGGAGTCAAATCACTCTTTAAGCCTCAATTTCCTCATTTGCAAAATGGTGTGTTCTGGTTACAGTTGCTGTGTAGCAAAGTGCCCTGAACTTGGTGGTGTAAAATGTGAGTCAGGACTTCAGGAAGGGCTTGGCTGGGAAATCTTATCTGGAGGGTCTCTCATGAGACTGGGACTGCAATCATCTGAAGGCTTGACTGGGCTGGATGTCCAAGATGGTCCACTCACATGGTTGGCAGTGAAGACTGGTTGTTGGCTGGGAGTTCAACTGGCACTATTGATTAGAAATATCTACACATGGCCTCACAGCATGATGGCCTAACTATACTAGGAGTTCTTAAGTTGTGGCTGGTTTTCCCCAGAACAAATGTCCCAAGAGCCTGGTAGAAATTGCAAGGCCTTTTCTGACCTAGCCTTGGAAGTTATATGACATCATTCTACCATACTCAGTTGTTTAAAGCCTGCCCTGGTTCAAAGTGAGGGTATATAGGCCCCAATCTGTTCATAGGAACTTTGGCAGAGTCACATTGTGGAAAGCATTTGGGATGGGAGATATAGTTGTGGCCATATTTAGAAAATACAATCTACCACATGTAGATAATATTATTGCCTATTTCATGAGGTTTTGTGAGTATCAACATGAGAAATTGTCTTAATACAGGACTTAATCAGCATTTAAATACTGATTTAATTGCTTAATTTAATTAAGTGCTTAAGTACTGATTAAGTACTTAACAACACTTAAGCACTTAATCAGTACTTAATATAGTGCCTGGTGCATTGGAAAAGCTCAATAATTGTTACCATAATTATTACTTCAGCACTGCCCTTTAGACAGTTTTTCAGTTTGTGCTAAACACTGTTTTGATTTTCTGAATTCTGGTTCTCAGAGAAATCTGATTAAGATTAGACAAAGGCCAAAAAATACAAGTGAAATTGAATGGAAGTGTATTGTTGTTACCTTTGAAGTGTCTTCTTGTCACTTTAAAAATTCTGAAGTACAGGACAGCCTTTACTTGGAAGTAAAATGTCCCAAATTGCAGGGGGGTGGTGATTTGTGACCCTCTTACTTGCTTCGAGGTGATGAAAATGCTTTGGATCCGAACTTGCACTAGAGCATTAGCACCTATTGCTTTTGGCTTTGTTTTCTCACTGTTAAATCTGTTGTAATGAAGTCAAGGTAAACTTTCTTATCAAGGTTTGCAGGGCTGTTCTTTATGACTGGAAAAGTCACAGATTTTCAGATGTTTTGAAATTTAGCAGCAGTAACTTTCCCTTCCCAAAGCGATTTGAAATGAACATCCTAGACAATGAACTACCTCTGACAAACTCAGCTTGTGCTTTGTTGTCATCTGTGATAATTTAGATTCCCCTTTCCTTGGCTGTGAAATCGATGTCACAGCTGCACTAGGTACTGGGCAAATTATGTTCTTTTTATCTGCTTTAAATATGAAACTGCGTTCTTATCACTGTGGGTTGAAGGACATCTTTGTACCTGACACTTTGATTTGAGGGTGATGTCAAACAGATTTTGACTCAGATAAATATTCAGTTGTGCCAGGAATTACGAATAGAATCTTGTGACCTTGTTTCAATCAGGAGAAACGTGGAATGAGTTAAGGAAAAATGTATTAAAATATCATTTTTGTTTTCTTTTTGCTATAAAATAATTTATGTTCCTCATAGGAAATTTTAGAAAATCCAAGCAAAGAGAGAAAAATAAAAATCACCTGCATTCTTACCACCTGGCTGCAATAATTATTCACATTTTAGAATAAGCATCTTGTGCATACACACATTTATATACACCACAGATTTTAAAATAATGGATTGTGATGTACATGTTATTTAGCATTTGGATTTTTTTTTAATAAAAAAACTTGATAGAGTGTGGGGATCTTGCCATGTCAGTAAATACATAAAATCAATTTAAATTATTTTAATCAGTTTCCTATTTGTCTCTCTGCATTTAGATTCTTTCCCATTCCCACAGTTACAAACATTATAAAGTATATCCTCGTACAGATATTTTAAAAATTTGTTTAAAAAATTATAGAAGTAGTACACATTAAAAAATTCAAATATTATAGAGGGTTGTAGGATGGGAAAAGTAAAAAATTTTCTTTTCTCTTCCCGTAGTTCAATTAACAGCAAGCATCTGATAATACTTTCTGACTGGGATTGTTCACATGATTATTTTATCTTTAATTAACATCCTTTGGTTAATTATATCTTTTTTTAAAATACATATTTTTAAAATTTTATTTTATTTATTTATTTATTTTTGGCTGCATTGGGTCTTCGTTGCTGCATGCGGGCTTTCTCTAGTTGTGTCGACGGGCTTCTAATTGCGGTGGCTTCTCCTGTTGTGGAGCACGGGCTCCAGGCGCGCAGGCTTCAGTAGTTGTGGTGCATGGGCTCAGCAGCTGTGGTTCGCGGGCTCCAGAGCACAGGCTCAGCAGCTGTAGTGCCCGGGCTCAGCTGCTCCGCAGTACGTGGGATCCTCCCGGACCAGGGCTTGAACCCGTGTTCCCTGCATTGGCAGGCGGATTCCCAACCGCTGCGCCACCAGGGAAGCCCAATTATATCTTTAATTAATAGTTCTGTCTTTGGTAATATCTCTGCCTTTTTCCTTGGTTTATCACCTTTCAACAGTGTCCGGGGCTATATTCTCAAAGATGAGGAATTTATCACTTCTGTAGTACCTCCCACTTCCCTGATCCCCCCAACTCCAGACTGTAGTAATTACTTTTTTGTTCATGTAGTTAACAATACATAATTGAATCTCTATTCGTATTGTCAACTTTAGTGTTCCTAGATACTCCCTTACCAAAGATTAAAAAATTGATTATCCTTCCATCTCTCTTCCCATGTCCTACTATTTTTAGCTATATTGTAATTTTATTTTATTTTTAAAATTAATTTATTAATTTATTTATTGTTGGCTGTGTTGGGTGTTCGTTGCTGTGCGCGGGCTTTCTCTAGTTGCGGTAAGCAGGGACTACTCTTCGATGCAGTGCACGGGCTTCTCGTTGTCGTGGCTTCTCTTGTTGCGGAGCACCGCCTCTAGGTAGTTTGGTACTTTTCTATGCTAGTATATCTGTCTCTGGGTCTAGCAGATCCTCCTCAACTTCTTTTCAGCTTCTTTCACTTTTCATCGGTCATGTTCAGCTGGCTGCCATATAGCTAGTGTCTATCCTGTGTGTCCTCTTTCTTGGTTCCATTTTCATTTTGCTAGAATCTTTTTCTAGCATTTTATTTCCCAAAAGCCCATTGTACGCTATACTCTGAGTGCTTGTGTTGCATATGCAATTATTTTGCCCAAACTTGATTGATTTTTTGGCTTGATTTGAATTGATTGTTTAGACATCTAAGTTCAAAATTGTTTTTCCAACTTGGAGGATAAATGAGAAACTAATAGAAATGGTTATTACCTTTGGAGACAGGTGAGTGGGGAATGGAGCAAGTGGGGATGGGAGTGAGACTCTGAACACTTTTAATATAGTTTCATTCTTTTACCAAGTAGAAGTATTATTTATAAAAAAATTAATTGAATAGTAAAAACACACAAACCTTTTCCCACCCTCAAAAATTTGAAATATTGTTCAATTGTCTTTGAGAATTAAATATTGTTGATGAGAAGTTTGGTGCCTTTCTTACCCTTGTTTCTTCTGGTAACCTGTTTTCTCACTCCCTCTCTGGGAATTTTCAGGATTTTCTCTACCCTTGGAGTTCTGAAATTTTACTAGATGGAGTCTAGGAATGAGTCTTTTAAAAACTAATTTTGTTTGCCTCCACACAGATCATTTCAAAATGAAGACTCATGAAGTTTGGGGAGATTCTCTTCAGCTATTTCCTTGAATATTTCCTTCCTTCCATTGTCTCAGTTTGAAACTTCTCTTAGACAGATCTTTGACTTCTGGATCCATCTTCCATGTAGCTTAAATTTATTTTTATATTTTGAAATTATTTACTTAAAAAAAAGATTACAAAATTAGTGAGTGTCCAAACTCACTCATTCAGGTCATCTCTGCCTTCCAGTGTTTTTAAGATGTTTTAGCACTTTGTAAATTGTAGAAAACTAATCATAATGTAAATTATTCTTGTCTGTAGAAAAACACATGGATTGTGTTTATTAGAATGCGACTGACAATTTTCTGTAGATAGACCCAGCGTGCATGTATTTGCAAATTCATTTCAGAATTTCGTATCCCTATAAATATCATTGCTCTTTGAATGCTTCTTTAAGCTAGTTGTAACGTCTTACCGGTTTCCCTCATAAATTAATGAGTTGTTAAATAAAATCTTTGACATGAGTTCATATAGCTCATGCTTTGAGAAAATTCTTCAAGAATTGACCTCTGAAATGTCAACACAACCTGCTAGAAGTGATTTTAGGGAGAGACAGAGAGTCATATCCTGGGATATCTCTTATTAGGACACTTGCCTACTGTAGGTTGGAGCACTCTGCTGTAATAGCAAAAGTAATTTGTAAGAGGTTTTCAACATTTTAGTTAACAGATCAATAGACGGAAACAGAAAACCGCTTAATCACCAAATGCAGTGAAATAGACTGCTTTCACTTCAGTGAAGTCACAGTTTTCCTCCCACAGTGTGTTCTGCTGATGGATGTGTTGAAATAAACATGTGACTTGAGAGAGATATCTTCTGCATGGTACAAACCTTATTATGCCAACATCTGGCAGCCGGATAAAATGATAGTTAAGACCTGGAGTCAAATCACTCTTTAAGCCTCAATTTCCTCATTTGCAAAATGGTGTGTTCTGGTTACAGTTGCTGTGTAGCAAAGTGCCCTGAACTTGGTGGTGTAAAATGTGAGTCAGGACTTCAGGAAGGGCTTGGCTGGGAAATCTTATCTGGAGGGTCTCTCATGAGACTGGGACTGCAATCATCTGAAGGCTTGACTGGGCTGGATGTCCAAGATGGTCCACTCACATGGTTGGCAGTGAAGACTGGTTGTTGGCTGGGAGTTCAACTGGCACTATTGATTAGAAATATCTACACATGGCCTCACAGCATGATGGCCTAACTATACTAGGAGTTCTTAAGTTGTGGCTGGTTTTCCCCAGAACAAATGTCCCAAGAGCCTGGTAGAAATTGCAAGGCCTTTTCTGACCTAGCCTTGGAAGTTATATGACATCATTCTACCATACTCAGTTGTTTAAAGCCTGCCCTGGTTCAAAGTGAGGGTATATAGGCCCCAATCTGTTCATAGGAACTTTGGCAGAGTCACATTGTGGAAAGCATTTGGGATGGGAGATATAGTTGTGGCCATATTTAGAAAATACAATCTACCACATGTAGATAATATTATTGCCTATTTCATGAGGTTTTGTGAGTATCAACATGAGAAATTGTCTTAATACAGGACTTAATCAGCATTTAAATACTGATTTAATTGCTTAATTTAATTAAGTGCTTAAGTACTGATTAAGTACTTAACACTTAAGCACTTAATCAGTACTTAATATAGTGCCTGGTGCATTGGAAAAGCTCAATAATTGTTACCATAATTATTACTTCAGCACTGCCCTTTAGACAGTTTTTCAGTTTGTGCTAAACACTGTTTTGATTTTCTGAATTCTGGTTCTCAGAGAAATCTGATTAAGATTAGACAAAGGCCAATTTAATTGCTTAATTTAATTAAGTGCTTAAGTACTGATTAAGTACTTAACACTTAAGCACTTAATCAGTACTTAATATAGTGCCTGGTGCATTGGAAAAGCTCAGTAATTGTTACCATAATTATTACTTCAGCACTGCCCTTTAGACAGTTTTTCAGTTTGTGCTAAACACTATTTTGATTTTCTGAATTCTGGTTCTCAGAGAAATCTGATTAAGATTAGACAAAGGCCAGAAAATACAAGTGAAATTGAATGGAAGTGTATTGTTGTTACCTTTGAAGTGTCTTCTTGTCACTTTAAAAATTCTGAAGTACAGGACAGCCTTTACTTGGAAGTAAAATGTCCCAAATTGCAGGGGGGTGGTGATTTGTGACCCTCTTACTTGCTTCGAGGTGATGAAAATGCTTTGGATCCGAACTTGCACTAGAGCATTAGCACCTATTGCTTTTGGCTTTGTTTTCTCACTGTTAAATCTGTTGTAATGAAGTCAAGGTAAACTTTCTTATCAAGGTTTGCAGGGCTGTTCTTTATGACTGGAAAAGTCACAGATTTTCAGATGTTTTGAAATTTAGCAGCAGTAACTTTCCCTTCCCAAAGCGATTTGAAATGAACATCCTAGACAATGAACTACCTCTGACAAACTCAGCTTGTGCTTTGTTGTCATCTGTGATAATTTAGATTCCCCTTTCCTTGGCTGTGAAATCGATGTCACAGCTGCACTAGGTACTGGGCAAATTATGTTCTTTTTATCTGCTTTAAATATGAAACTGCGTTCTTATCACTGTGGGTTGAAGGACATCTTTGTACCTGACACTTTGATTTGAGGGTGATGTCAAACAGATTTTGACTCAGATAAATATTCAGTTGTGCCAGGAATTACAAATAGAATCTTGTGACCTTGTTTCAATCAGGAGAAACGTGGAATGAGTTAAGGAAAAATGTATTAAAATATCATTTTTGTTTTCTTTTTGCTATAAAATAATTTATGTTCCTCATAGGAAATTTTAGAAAATCCAAGCAAAGAGAGAAAAATAAAAATCACCTGCATTCTTACCACCTGGCTGCAATAATTATTCACATTTTAGAATAAGCATCTTGTGCATACACACATTTATATACACCACAGATTTTAAAATAATGGATTGTGATGTACATGTTATTTAGCATTTGGATTTTTTTTTAATAAAAAAACTTGATAGAGTGTGGGGATCTTGCCATGTCAGTAAATACATAAAATCAATTTAAATTATTTTAATCAGTTTCCTATTTGTCTCTCTGCATTTAGATTCTTTCCCATTCCCACAGTTACAAACATTATAAAGTATATCCTCGTACAGATATTTTAAAAATTTGTTTAAAAAATTATAGAAGTAGTACACATTAAAAAATTCAAATATTATAGAGGGTTGTAGGATGGGAAAAGTAAAAAATTTTCTTTTCTCTTCCCGTAGTTCAATTAACAGCAAGCATCTGATAATACTTTCTGACTGGGATTGTTCACATGATTATTTTATCTTTAATTAACATCCTTTGGTTAATTATATCTTTTTTTAAAATACATATTTTTAAAATTTTATTTTATTTATTTATTTATTTTTGGCTGCATTGGGTCTTCGTTGCTGCATGCGGGCTTTCTCTAGTTGTGTCGACGGGCTTCTAATTGCGGTGGCTTCTCCTGTTGTGGAGCACGGGCTCCAGGCGCGCAGGCTTCAGTAGTTGTGGTGCATGGGCTCAGCAGCTGTGGTTCGCGGGCTCCAGAGCACAGGCTCAGCAGCTGTAGTGCCCGGGCTCAGCTGCTCCGCAGTACGTGGGATCCTCCCGGACCAGGGCTTGAACCCGTGTTCCCTGCATTGGCAGGCGGATTCCCAACCGCTGCGCCACCAGGGAAGCCCAATTATATCTTTAATTAATAGTTCTGTCTTTGGTAATATCTCTGCCTTTTTCCTTGGTTTATCACCTTTCAACAGTGTCCGGGGCTATATTCTCAAAGATGAGGAATTTATCACTTCTGTAGTACCTCCCACTTCCCTGATCCCCCCAACTCCAGACTGTAGTAATTACTTTTTTGTTCATGTAGTTAACAATACATAATTGAATCTCTATTCGTATTGTCAACTTTAGTGTTCCTAGATACTCCCTTACCAAAGATTAAAAAATTGATTATCCTTCCATCTCTCTTCCCATGTCCTACTATTTTTAGCTATATTGTAATTTTATTTTATTTTTAAAATTAATTTATTAATTTATTTATTGTTGGCTGTGTTGGGTGTTCGTTGCTGTGCGCGGGCTTTCTCTAGTTGCGGTAAGCAGGGACTACTCTTCGATGCAGTGCACGGGCTTCTCGTTGTCGTGGCTTCTCTTGTTGCGGAGCACCGCCTCTAGGTAGTTTGGTACTTTTCTATGCTAGTATATCTGTCTCTGGGTCTAGCAGATCCTCCTCAACTTCTTTTCAGCTTCTTTCACTTTTCATCGGTCATGTTCAGCTGGCTGCCATATAGCTAGTGTCTATCCTGTGTGTCCTCTTTCTTGGTTCCATTTTCATTTTGCTAGAATCTTTTTCTAGCATTTTATTTCCCAAAAGCCCATTGTACGCTATACTCTGAGTGCTTGTGTTGCATATGCAATTATTTTGCCCAAACTTGATTGATTTTTTGGCTTGATTTGAATTGATTGTTTAGACATCTAAGTTCAAAATTGTTTTTCCAACTTGGAGGATAAATGAGAAACTAATAGAAATGGTTATTACCTTTGGAGACAGGTGAGTGGGGAATGGAGCAAGTGGGGATGGGAGTGAGACTCTGAACACTTTTAATATAGTTTCATTCTTTTACCAAGTAGAAGTATTATTTATAAAAAAATTAATTGAATAGTAAAAACACACAAACCTTTTCCCACCCTCAAAAATTTGAAATATTGTTCAATTGTCTTTGAGAATTAAATATTGTTGATGAGAAGTTTGGTGCCTTTCTTACCCTTGTTTCTTCTGGTAACCTGTTTTCTCACTCCCTCTCTGGGAATTTTCAGGATTTTCTCTACCCTTGGAGTTCTGAAATTTTACTAGATGGAGTCTAGGAATGAGTCTTTTAAAAACTAATTTTGTTTGCCTCCACACAGATCATTTCAAAATGAAGACTCATGAAGTTTGGGGAGATTCTCTTCAGCTATTTCCTTGAATATTTCCTTCCTTCCATTGTCTCAGTTTGAAACTTCTCTTAGACAGATCTTTGACTTCTGGATCCATCTTCCATGTAGCTTAAATTTATTTTTATATTTTGAAATTATTTACTTTCTAGTCTCCACTATAGGGCATTAAATTTAATTCTGATTTCTTATTATCTTATTTTCATTTTATTATTCACAAAGTCCAGTGCAATTTTTTTAACAACTTTATTTTTTTTAATACATTTATTTATTTTATTTATTTATTTTTGGCTGCGTTGGGTCTATGTTGCTGCGTGTGGGCTTTCTATAGTTGCAGCGAGCGGGGCCTACTCTTTGTTGCAGTGTGTGGGCTTCTCACTGCGGTGGCTTCTCTTGTTGCCGAGCACGGGCTCTAGGCACACGGGCTCTAGGCACATGGGCTCAGTAGTTGTGGTACTCGGGCTCAGTAGTTGGCTCGCGGGCTTAGTTGCTCCGCGACATGTGGGATCTTCCTGGACCAGGGCTCAAACCTGTGTCTCCTGCATTGGCAGGCAGATTCTTAACCACTGTTCCACCAGGGAAGCCCCAGTGCAATTTCTTGACATTTGTATTTTTAATGTCAAAAAGCATTTTTGTTCTTTGCTCCTTTTTCCTCACAGATTATATGCTTTTATGAGTATCATATACACTCAATCATTTTGAGTATTGCATAAATTTTAAAGCAATTTTAGTTTCCTTATCACCTCAGGTTTCTCTAATGTTAGTTGCCCATTTGTTCATCTTTGTACCTCTTTCTTCATGCTATTGATTTTTATTCAAATATCTGGTGGTATTTGAGAATCCAATTATATTTATGAATAAAGACTGTTAAATAAAGGTAGCTGGTGTGGGTTTTTCTCCCAAGAGGAGTAGGTCTATTTCCATAAAAGGGCCATTCCTTGAATGAGAGAGTCAACTGTTGGCTCTGTGTAAGTTGGCTAGGTTCGCTGAGAGGTAAACTTCTCTCTAGGCTGGGAAGGTGTGAATTAGGCAGGCCAATGGCAGTCTGAGTAGACCAATTAAATATTGAAGACTGGAAAGGTGATTAAAGATTTAATAATAAAAAGAGGCAGAACCAGATAGATTCACAGCTATATTTTGTGAGATTGATTGAGACCAGATAATCTCAGTGTTATTTAAACTATTCTAGGTCACAGAAAAAGATGGAAATCTCTATGATTCCTTTTGAGAAGCCAGCATAACTTTAACCTAAAACCTAAAAATAAGGGAAAGGAGTACAGAACAAGCACGCTTTTGAATATAGGAGGAAAATCCCTAAATTAAATACTACTAAGTAAAATCTGGTATTTATCAAAAGGATAATAAATCATGCCTAGAAAAGTTTATTCCGGGAATACAAGTGTGTTCAGTATCAGAAAATCTAGCAACATAATCTAGGACAATAACAAATTAAATAAAAAATATTATGATCATATCAATAGATGCTGAAAACTTTTGATAAAATTTAGCAGCCATTCTTAATTTAAAAACTCTATAAAAATAGGGACAAAAGCAGACTTCTTAAATATAACAAAAACCAATTACCAAACACACCAGTAGAGCTCACTGAGATATGGTTTCAATTAAAATTAGGAACCAGATAAGGATGCTTGCTATTGACATTATTATTTGATATTATCTTGTAGGCTTTCTAGCAAATACAATCACACAAAATGATATAGCTGGTAGAGACGTTGGAAAAGAAGAGATAAACACAAGCTGGTAATATGATTGTATAAAGCCCAAGAGATTTAGTACTATATCACTAGAGTTAATAAAGCATAAGAAAATAGGAAAAATAATGTATTCACAACAAGAACTACAGCAAAAAGGACTATAAAATGCTTGTTTTAAACAAGAAAAGGAACATCTTTATGAAGAAAATTATTTTACATAAAACCTGAACAAATGGAAAGACATACCATGCTCTTGGGAAGTCAATATTAAAGAAATCGATTCTTTCAAAAGTAAATCCAATGTAATTATAATTAGAATATAACCTCTGTGTGTGTGTGTGTGTGTGTGTGTGTGTATGAATAAAACAAACTTAATGTTTAAATAAAAGAATAAGTGCCTCAGAATAGGCAAGAAATTTTTTGTGTGTGGAAACATTAAAAGCTGGTAATGATGTGCTTGCCTTCCCTTGTATCAGTATGGACTTCAAAGCTGCATAGCAAATCAGGATGACGGTGACATAAGAATAGCAGGTAGATTGGTGGAAATAGAATGAAAGATCCAAAATAGATCCCATTGCGTATGAGGATTTAAAATATACGAAAAGTATTTCAGTCAAATGGGAAAATGAAGATACTTTTATTTTAATTAATTAATTAATTTATTTATTTATTTTTACTGTGGGAAGATAATATTAGTAGTCACTATGTCTTGGGTGTTGTGGATGACCTGGGATATGGTAGAAACAATGGGATTTTTGAATTACAGTTTTCCACATCAAACCAGCAAAAGTTGCAAGTAATACATGAATTTAGTAAAGTTGTATGATACAAGCAATACACAAAAATCAGTTGAGTTTCTATACGCTAATAAAAAAGTATCACAAAGAAAAATTAAGAAAACAATTCCATTTACAATTTCATCAAAGAGAGCAAAATACCTATGTATAAATTTGACCAATGATGTGAAAGACCTGCACAATGAAAACTGTAAGACACTAATAAAGAAACTGAAGAAGAAACAAACAGAAAAATATGCTGTGATCTGGCATTGGAAGAATACTGTTAAAACGTTCATTCAGCCAAAGTACTGTACACATCCAATTCAATCTCTAACACAATTAAAATAGCATTTTTCACAGAAACCAAACTAACAATCCTATCATGTGTGTGGAACCAAAAAGGACCCCAAATAGCCAAAGCGATCCTTAGAAAGGACAGCACAGCTGGAGTCAACTCACTCCATGACTCCAAACTATACTATGAAGCTACAGGAACCAAAACAGTGTGGAACTGGCACAAAAACAGGCACATACACCAGAGCAATAGAACAGAGAACCCAGAAATAAACCCACACGTATGTGGTCAGTTAATTTGTGACAAAGCTGCCAAGGACATACACTGGGGAAAGTCCCCTTAATAAATGATGCCAACGAAACTAGATACCACAAACCAAAGAAAGACACTGGGAACTGTTTATACCACACACAAAACTACCTGAAATCCACAATATTCCACATGGAGCCCTTCCTCTGCTGGCTCCTCTGAAAATGGACCCCCTCAGCAGTCAGCCACATACAAGAAGCTTCTCCCCACTTTCTCTTCACCTTTTACTTCTGGTGGTGCCTCCCAGCCAGTCCTGAAGACAGTGGGCTCCTGTCTGCATGGGTGAGGCCCAGTGTTGTCCAGGAACTGAAGCTCCAGTGTGTCCTGAGGAGACCCACCTCCCATCAGTGTGGACTCAGCCAGGCATTGTCCCGAAGCCAAAGCCCTGGGGAATCCCAGATCCAGTTCAACCAAAGTTGTGATGCTAATTGGCCTTAAGGAGTCCACATGTTATTGAGACACCGTAAGAAGATTACATTAGGAGCCACCATGTCTTGAATGCCATGGATGACCTGGCGTGCAGCCCCAAGGGTGGCGCTGGTGAGGACATGGGCGGAGTGGGGGGCAGGGGTGGGGTCAGACATCTGGCTGCCCTCCTCTTTGGCTCCAGGGCAGCTCACCGACTGTGGAGTTCCGGCCCTGTGGGGACCCGGGCTCCATTCCTGCTTCAGGTCAGTCCCCCTGCGCCAGGATACTTTTAATAGGTAGTGATGGCACAGCTGGCTATCCACCTGCAGGATATAAACTTCCTCTGTGTAAACAAGGACTTTGTGGCTCTAGAGAGACAGTTTCCTCTGTCTTGGTTATTTTGATTTCATTTGAGACTGGTGGAAATGAAACACAATTTTATTTTCTTTTAGCTTTTTATTTTAACATAACTTTTGATTTACAGTCAAGTTGTAAGGAATTCCCATATATCCTTCACCCAGATTCCCCATATGTTAACAGTGTACCACATTTACTTTATCTTTTTCTCTCTGACATATTTCTCTTAACATAAGTTTAATAATTTCTTAGTATTTATACTAATAATATTATATATACAATACTAACAGTACATATAATCTAATACAGCATAGTGAGCTTAGTACATTAAATAGCCTTTCATATTTCCTGTCCATATTTCTCTGGTCGTCTTGAAAAATTTTTTAACATAACATAACAGACCATACTTTTGCAACTTGCTGATGTTCCCCTAAGATTTCTAAAATCTAGATCCTCATCCTGGCTCTCTCTCTCTTTTCCCCTTACAATTTAGTTGAGTGAACCGGTCATTTGTCCTATAACATGCCCACAGTCTCTGCTTACTCTTTGCATCCTCGTGGTGCTGTGCAGCCCATTCCTCTGCCCCTCTGTATTCCCTGAAGACTGGTTGTTTGATGTAGAGGCTTGATCAGATTCAAGTTGATTTTCTTGTCAAGAATATTTCATACTGTTGTATTCTAATTATTTCGTACTTACTTTCGTAGCTGGAATACTTCCATAAGGAGAATATTCATCAAACTATTTGGTTATGCTGTCTAGATTGTTTTTAACTTTTGCAGAAAGGAGTCAATGAATTATGGTACCTAGCTCAATAATTAAAAGTTGTTTGGGCTTTTTATAACTTATGAAGAACCACATCCGAATACCAAGCAGGAGTTCATTGGCAGATCAGATTTACTGGAAGTGATTCACAACTATCATTAATAAACTATTATTATCTCCTTCACTTAGCTGTGCCTCATGACTTCTCCTATTTAACTAAATCCAGTTCATGATTCTTGACAAACTTTAAGGTATTCATTTAAAATGAGTAATGAAATAATTTAACAGTGAATCACCTTTACTTATGTATTTGTATATTAAATAGCAGGAAACCAACAGAGAAATTTGTCACTTTTGTTTGAGAACACAGTTAAATTTATTCTTATTGACTCTTTCACCCTGGTTGATTAACCAGCTGTGTTTAATTTGAAAGCTTATGAAATTAAGTTTCTTATCAGCACAGAACAAGGCATTTTATAATACAGCATCTGGATTTAAGAGTGTTTTAAGTCCAAGGAGATTATTTTTACAGCTTTTCATTTGAGCTGACTTTCTATAGCTGAAAACTACATTTCCAAGACTGCATCAGAACTAGTATTCTGGATGAAATCTAGATTTTGTACATACAGAATACAGAATCTGGGGCTGTGTTATGTGGGGAGAGTGGCAGGGCATGAGATAACCGTGTTCCAACATGGTTCCCAGCAGACAGTGTCACTTTTCCTGCTCCAACAGCTTCCTGCAGTAGAATTGGCAGTGCACGCCATCACAGCAGAGATAGTCTGGCTAAGCGTTCCTGGAAGTTCTGCTTAGATCCTATTCTTCCTTTCCTACCAGTGACTTTGTAAACCACACACAAAAAAATCACTTTCTGCTTATACCAATTTGAATGATTTCCGTTATCTGCAACCTATTTCTCACGAATGATAAAGCTATTGATTTTTGTATATATATATTTTTTGATTTTTGTATATTATCTTTGTACTGAGTCATCTTACTCAATTTATTTATTGGCTGAGATAATTTTCTGGAAGTTTCCAGTTAAAAATTGTACAGTTTTCATCTCCTCTTTGCTAATTTCATCCTGATTTCTCTTGAATATTTGCACCATATATTGTAGGCAATAGTGAACATTTGGCGGTTTTTCTAACTTTAATGGAAAGCTTCTAGTCTTTCCCAACTGAAAATAATTCTGACTTTGCAGATTACAGATATGTAATGTTATGAAGGTATTCATCTTTTCCCATTTTATTAAGAACTTTCTAAGCTAAAAAAAATTAAGAATGTAAGTTGGTTTTTATAAAAAATTTTTTTCAACATCCATGGAAATGATTATGTTTCTCTTTTTTTCTATTTGTATGATGAACTATATTTATAGATTTTCTAATATCGAATTGTCTTGCATTCCTTGAAAAATCCCACTTGGTTATGGTATCTTATTTTTTTAATGCTTTACTGGTTTCTTATTGTGCCTATTTTGTGATTTTTGCATTGATACTCCGTAAGTGGGTAGTTTTCCTTTTTTTGTACTAGTTTTGCTGTTTTCCTATTGATATAATGCTTGCTTTATGATAATAATTAGAAAAATTTCCTTATTTTCTGTGCTTAGTTCTGTGAAATTATCTGCATATGGCCATTTTTGGCAGGGAGTATGTAGAGGGTAGCTCTGACAACTTTCTTTATTCTATGCTACTTCTGTACATTTAGATTTCCCATCTTTTCTAGGGTCAGTTTTGATCCATTTCATACAAGTTTTCCAATGTATTTGGATATATGTGAGCAAAACCAAATATATATATTATGTCTTTACTATATATATACATATGTGTATATTTCTGCTGTATCTGGTTATTTCTTCCTTTCCTATTTGGTGTGTTTGTGCTTTCTCCTTTTAAAGAAAGTTAGGCTCATAATAGTTAATCTGTTTAGTTGATTTTCAAAAATCAGTTCTTGTATTTGCTGGTTTTAGTTATAAAAATTTATTACTTTTTGCTTTTCCCTATATTAATTCCTTCCTCTTAATTTTTCTTCCTAATTTATTGTTTTGCATACTCAAGTCATTAATTTTTATTCTTTCTTGTTTATAAGCATTTTAGGCTATGAGTTTTCTCCTGAGCATTTATTTAGCTATATAATTCCATATGTGAGGTAATAATAATAATAGTGGTAAATAAATCAGCCTCTCATGAAAATAGTTTACAACATTACATGAACACACTCTTCTGAAAATAAACATTTTAAATACATATGGTTTCCTATAACAAATATTTTTAATTTCAATGTTACAAGACAACTATCCATGGAAGTATTTTTTTTTTAATTAATTAATTTTTGGCTGTGTTGGGTCTTTGTTGCTACGCACGGGCTTTCTCTAGTTGCAGCGAGCGGGGGCTACTTTTTGTTGTGGTGCGCGGGCTTCTCATTGCGGTGGCTTCTCTTGTTGCGGAGCATGGGCTCTAGGCACGAGGGCTTCAGTAGTTGTGGCATGTGGGCTCAGTGGTTGTGGCTCTCGGGCTTTAGAGCGTAGGCTCAGTAGTTGTTGCACACAGGCTTAGTTGCTCCGCAGCATGTGGGATCTTCCCGGACCAGGGCTTGAATCCATGTCCCCTGCATTGGCAGGTGGATTCTTAACCACTGTGCCACCAAGGAAGTCCCCATGGAAGTATTTTTTTAAAAAACTCTTTCAATAATGTGGGAATGCTCCTTGGCCTTTTTAGTTGACTGATTCAGACAAATGCTCAATTCTGTAAGCACAAAATCCAGGAAAAAAAAAATAGATTTCACTAAATTTTCGAGTGACTGATATGTAAACATTTTTGCTGTCTTCTTATCTATCTAACAAGACTCAATGGTTGGTTTATGACTGTTTTCTTTTTTTTTCACATCTTTATTGGAGTATAAATGCTTTACAATATTGTTTTAGTTTCTGATGTATAACAAAGTGAATCAGCTATATGTATACATATATCCCCATATCCCCTCCCTCTTGAACCTCCCTCCCACCCTCCCTATCCCATCCCTCTACGTCATCACAAAGCACCAAGCTGATCTCACTGTGCTATGCATCAGCTTCCCACTAGCCATCCATTTTACATTTGGTGGTGTATATACATTAATGCTACTCTCTCACTTCATCCCAGCTTCCCCTCCTCCTCTTCACCCTCAAGTTCTTTCTCTACGTCTGAGTCTTTATTCCTGCCCTGACACTAGGTTCATCAGTACTGCTTTTTAAAATTCCATATATATGAGTTACATACTGTTTTTGTTTTTCTCTTTCTGACAGATTCTAGGTCCATACACCTCACTACAAATAACTCAGTTTCGTTCCTTTTTGTGGCTGAGTAATATTCCATTGCATATATGTGCCACATCTTCTCTATCCATCCATCTGTTGATGGACATTTAGGTAGCCTCCATGTCCTGGCTATTGTAAATGGTGCTGCAGTGAATATTGTGGTACACGTATCTTTTTGAATTATGGTTTTCTCAGGCTATATGCCCAGTAGTGGGATTGCTGGGTCTGGTAGTTCTATCTTTAGTTTTTTAAGGAACCTCCATACTGTTCTCCACAGTGGCTGTATCAATTTACATTCCCACCAGCAGTGCAGGAGGGTCCCCTTTTCTGCACATCCTCTCCAGCATTTGTTGTTTGTAGATTTTTTGATGATGGCCATTCTGACCGCTGTGAGGTGATACCTCATTGTGGTTTTGATTTGCATTTCTCTAATGATAAGTGATGTTGAGCATCTTTTCATGTATCTGTTGGCCATCTGTATGTCTTCTTTGGAGAAATGTCTATCTAGGTCTTCTGCCCATTTTTGGATTGGGTTGTTTGTTTTTTTGATATTGAGCTGCATGAGCTGCTTGTATATTTCAGAGATTAATCCTTTGTCAATTTCTTCGATTGCAAATATTTTCTCCCAATCTGAGGGTTGTCTTTTTGTCTTGTTTATGGTTTCCTTTGTTGTGCAAAAGCTTTGAAGTTTCATTAGGTCCCATTTGTTTGTTTTTATTTCCCTTACTCTAGGAAGTGGGTCAAAAAGGACCTTTCTGTGACTTATGTCATAGAATGTTCTGCCTATGTTTTCCTCTGAGAGTTTTATAGTGTCTGGCCTTACATTTAGGTCTTTAATCCATTTTGAGTTTTTGTTTTGTTTATGGTGTTAGGGTGTGTTCTAATTTTATTCTTTTACATGTAGCTGTCCATTTTTCCCAGCACCACTTATTGAAGAGGCTGTCTTTTCTCCATTGTATATTCTTGCCTCCTTTGTCAAAGATAAGGTGACCATATGTGCGTGGTGTTAAAGCTAAGGTGGCCATATGTGCGTGGGTTTATCTCTGGGCTTTCTATCCTGTTCCAGTGATCTATATTTCTCTTTTTGTGCCAGTACCATACTGTCTTGATTACTGTAGCTTTGTAG
Organism: Physeter macrocephalus; assembly: GCF_002837175.3. NCBI lineage: Eukaryota > Metazoa > Chordata > Mammalia > Artiodactyla > Physeteridae > Physeter > Physeter macrocephalus. Next base: position 107,065,243 of record NC_041224.1, on the reverse strand, counting down.
TATAGTCTGAAGTCAGGGAGCCTGATTCCTCCAACTGTTTTTCTTTCTTAAGATTGCTTTGGCTATTCAGAGTCTTTTGTGTTTCCATACAAATTGTAAAATTTCTTGTTCTAGTTCTGTGAAAAATGCAGTTGGTAATTTGATAGGGATTACATTGAACCTGTAGATTGCTTTGGGTAGTATAGTCATTTTCACAGTATTGATTCTTCCAATCCAGGAGCATGGTTTATTTCTCCATCTGTTCATGTTACCTCTGATTTCTTTCATCAGTGTTTTATAGTTTTCTGAGTACAGGTCTTTTGCCTTCTTAGGTAGGTTTATTCCTAGGTATTTTATTCTTTTTGTTGTGATGGTAAATGGGATTGTCTCCTTAATTTCTCTTTCTGATCTTTCATTGTTAGTATATAGGAATGCAAGAGATTTCTGTGCATTAGTTTTGTATCCTGCAACCTTACCAAATTCATTGATTAGTTCTAGCGGTTTTCTGGTGACATCTTTAGGATTTTCTATGTATAGGATCATGTCACTGGCAAGCATTTGGGTAGTATAGTCATTTTCACAGTATTGATTCTTCCAATCCAGGAGCATGGTTTATTTCTCCATCTGTTCATGTTACCTCTGATTTCTTTCATCAGTGTTTTATAGTTTTCTGAGTACAGGTCTTTTGCCTTCTTAGGTAGGTTTATTCCTAGGTATTTTATTCTTTTTGTTGTGATGGTAAATGGGATTGTCTCCTTAATTTCTCTTTCTGATCTTTCATTGTTAGTATATAGGAATGCAAGAGATTTCTGTGCATTAGTTTTGTATCCTGCAACCTTACCAAATTCATTGATTAGTTCTAGCGGTTTTCTGGTGACATCTTTAGGATTTTCTATGTATAGGATCATGTCACTGGCAAGCAGTGACTGTTTTACTTCTTCTTTTCCAATTTGTATTCCTTTTATTTCTTTTTCTTCTCTGATTGCTGTGGCTAGGACTTCCAATACTATATGGAATAATAGTGGCAAGAGTGGATATCCTTGTCTTGTTCCTGATCTTAGAGGAAATGCCTTCAGTTTTTCACCATTGAGAATGATGTTTGCTGTGGGTTTGTCATATATGGCTTATTATGTTGAGATAGATTACCTCTATGCCTACTTTCTGTAGAGTTTTTATCATAAATGGGTGTTGAATTTTGTCAAAAGCTTTTTCTGCATCTATTGAGATGATCATATGGTTTTTATTCTTTTGTCTTAAAGCCTCTTTGTCAGTGTTCTCCCTTTCCTTCAAGGCAGTTTGTTACATTGTTAACTAAGGCTTCTAGCTTTGGTCTTCTGTTATAATTTTTAACCAAGATCAAATTAGTGAATAGCAAACTTATGTATTTCTGATTTCAATGTTATTATTTTATGAATGAATTATTTTAATATTTCACCTTGAGTATAGTCATTAATTAGGTTTCTTGTGAATATTTGAACGTTTTTCCTGTCTTTAGAAATGTCATCTATCCATAGAAGTATAGATGCTCACTAAGAGTTAAAAATTTGCATCAGATGGTGGGTTTGGGGTGTTCATTGTACTATTTTTTTATGCTTTCCTGTGTATTTGAACATTTTCATAATAAAAATCTGGAAAAAATCAGATCTATTTATATAACTATAAGAAACATCTAAGAATGCTTCAGAAATGATCAAAGAAGAGAGGGAGTTGGCCATTGGAAGAGACACAGTGACTGTTTGAATTATAAGCAGACAGTTGTTACCCTCTGTTGTTTTTCCTCATGGAGAGTGGAAATGCTCTGGTGTGTGACAGGAAATATTTAGATTGGATAGTAGAGGGAATGGCCTTCTGTAGGAGACCATGCCTTCCCCTTGCTTGTCTTTAAGAGCTCCATAGATGCTCTCTGTGTCACACGGTGGAGGTGAGGTGGCTATCCCTTTGGTTGGAGAGAGAAGACAGTTGAATGGTTTCTCAAACAGACCCAGGGGCAGCTGCAACTCACAAAACTGTGTAGGGTTAGCCAGGACGGTGTCCAGTGCCCTGAAAACAGGAAGGGTGTAGATCAGGTTCTGCCCGCAGTAGACCTGCTGAGCTCCACAGATTCCCTCTGTGGATTAGCCTCTGCCTTGTATCTCACCCAGAGCAGTTCCATCAGAACTCTGAGTACAAGCCAGGGAGGGGCCCTGGAGTTCACAGAGCCCAGCTCTTTACTCTTCTGGGAATGAAGAGTTCATACCAATCAGGCACTCAACAAAAGTATGGGATTTTCCAAGAGAAACAATCCTTATGACATCGGTCAGGCAAATTTCCCTGATAGTAAAAAGTCATTCACAGGACTTCCCTGGCGGTCCAGTGGTTAAGACTCCGTGCTTCCACTGCAGGGGTCACAGTTTCGATCCCTGGTCGGGGAACTAAGATCCCACATGCCATGCGGTGCAGCCAAAAAGAAAAGCAAAAAGTCATTCACCCAAAAGATAGTTGGTGCCCACTATATCCAGAGCCATACTGAGACTATTCAGGCTACACGATCGTTTCCAGAGTGCCATGCATGGTAACATCTAGGGGGACGGGTTCTGGATTCTGACCTGGATTTAAATCCTGACTCTTCCATTAACTAGCTATATAACTTTGGAAGCAATTACCTTGTTGGTCTCTGTGCCTCAGCCCCCTCCTCGGTGGAGTGGGTTTCAGGATTACAGCACCTAGCTCATAGGGTCTGCTTGGAGGATTCGGGATAACATGTGTAGTGTTTGGAACACACATAGTAAATTAAATGTTCAGTAAATGTTCACTATTGTTATTTAGCCTGGTTGTGTTGCATCCTCTTTGACAAGCCCCATGCTCTTCATTTGCCAACCACTCAGCTACCTTAAACAGACCCCAAGTTACCTCAAGGCTGAGAAGCAGCTACTCTTGGATTTTCCTAGTCACCCAGCTGGAGGGGGTTTCCAGGCTCTCAGGAGCTTCTTGCCTTTCTAGCTTCATCAAAACCATTACATTCTCAGCTGAGAGGACTCTGACCCTTGCTATTGGGTTCTGTGGGTGAGGGAGCAAGTGAACCACCCTGTGGCAATGGCCTTGGGGTCTGTCCTCCTGTCCTTTCCTTTTGAGCTATAGGTGTAACTGTGGGTGATGAGATTCATTTAGCTCCACCACGGGCAGCCCCAGGGGTCCTGCTGTATTAGCCTTCATCTACATTCAGGAGTAACATCCCTACCAAAGGCCTTGGTGTAAGTCATTTTTGGGAGATTTTGTGACTCCATGTGCATCTAGTACATAGATGTGTTTGGATGGTTTCCAGTTTCTGTGGAATTTTGAAACTTGGAGCCCCAAGTATTGATTCACTGAGGGAAACTTTCCCCTCTCTGGAGTGAAGTTGTGGAGCTTCTCTGGAGACTCATTACAACATTGTGATAATAAGGCCCCAGCCACCTCAAATCCCTTGGCTGTTGATTGCTCTGACTTTGAAGCTGGAGGTTTGCCCTTTTCTCCCCCAGTTGCAGAGCATAGTAACTTTGGGAAAGTTTAATGAGTCTGGTTCAGGGAGTGAGGGAAAAATGGCAGGCAAGGCCCTTCCAAGGGCTGGATCAGTGGGGCTATGACCATGGGCATTGTGTGGCTGTGATGGGTGGGAGTGGCCCACGTCCAGGAGCTACAGGATAATTCCTCCTCTGTCCCTTTTCTAGGAGTCTCTGTCTGCCCCTCCACCTCTTCATCCATTGTGTCCACCGAGCTTGCCCACCCAGAGTGGCCTTCTCAAAACCTGGGCCCATCTCAAGGCATGGGCCTCCACACCTACAGCCTCTCTCTGCTCAATGTCACATCTTTAGATGGGCTTTTCCTGTCCATCATGTGTAAAACAGAGCCCCTTCTTATCCTTCCCTGTCCCCTTACTATGCTTATTTACTTTTATTCATAACACTACCTGACATTTTATTTACATATTTATATTTGTCTGTCTTCCCCACTAGGAGGAAAACTCTATGAGGGCAGAGACTGGTGTGTTCACTGCTGTGTACTCTATACTTAGAACAGGCTTGGCACAGAAGAGGTGCTGAATAAGCATTTTTAAATGAAAACAAGAAATCAAAACACCTCTTTCCCAGAGGAGTCTTTGCACAGAGGAGAGTAGCTGTGGGGTCTGGGCAGAAGAGGAGATGTGCATTTCTTGCAGCATTTTTCAGGGGTTTTGGGTGTAAGATGCAGGAGTACCTTTTGAGAAGGGGATGTGAGGCATGAGAAAACCAAGGGTGAATCATTTAGAACAATTCTCATCCTCTTGGGATGCTTGGTCTCTCTCTGAGAATGATACCAGTTGACTCGAGATGTCTTCAGCACCTTTGATTACTCCACTGAGATGAGCGTAATATGTTCTCATCCTTGGACCTCAGGAATGGGACCTAAAGTAATTTGAAGTATGGAGGATGAATACTGAAGTATATAGGCTTGCTTCCAGCCAGACAGGACCATTCCTTGTTTAAAGCACAATTACCCTTGGTCTTCCTGTTTTTTTCCTGCCATTTCTCCTAACAAGAGTGCTCTTCCTGCTCCTCCCCCTTTCCAACTGCTACCTCCTCTTCTAGATCAAGTTCAAATTCTTCTTTTGTGAAGCCTTCCCAGCCATCATGGGGAAGAGCAACCTTTCCTTCCTCTAAACGCCTTTAAGTCTTACTGTTCATGCTTTCATGACATTTGGCCATAAATTATTTGGGGGCAACTCAACTACTAACTAACTAACTAACCAACTAACTAACTCTGAAGTCTTTGGCTTCTCTAGTCTCCAAAGGTCATCCTTCACTTCAGTGTTTAAAATCACAAAAGTCCAAGCTCGGATCCTGACCCACCACTGAAAGTTCAGCTGTGGACTGGTTCCCCACCCATGTAACTCCCAGAGGATGCTTATATTTTCTGCCTAGCCCTGCTGGTTCTGGAGTTCTGCTGGACTTCTGGCCATCTTGTGACCAGCTTCTCCAACTGCTACTGCTTTCCCCATACCTCCTCACCCCAAGTACAGACGAAGACCCCTGTATTATCTGTCCAAGCACATCACAGACCAGCACCTACCGAAGCTTTGGGATAATAGGAAGGACTTCTAGTATAGGAAAGAGGGAGGAAGACCCCATAGAACGAGATACAGGAAATTATTATTCTTGGAGTCCACCAGCCATATATACCTAGACAGGGCTTTTTTTTTTTTCTCTCTTTTACACTTTGCTCATCCCTCATTCTGCTGCCACATGGCCACAAAACCTACCTTCTGCCATGTAGTACCCTTGCCTATATCTCTCTCTGCTCCTTTCATCCCTGGGTGCAGGACCCTGATCTTTGAGACCCAGTAAGAAGGGAAAACCCCATTTTAGCCCCAGGCTCACTTCTCAGGACACATCTTTTTCTGCAGAGATGGATCTCATTCCATAATGCAAGCCATTTCAATGTCATGAAAGAGAGCAGTGTACCTCTCTCTGTCTTAACCATTGAAGACACTATTTTGGCTTTGCTGCCATAAAGCCATTGGAATATTTTCCCAAACAAACATAGTCTGTTCCCAAAATTGAATCTGAAAATTGCTGATGAGTTTAAAATAATTATTCTGGCTTTTAGACATTACATTTTCAAAAATTGGGGGGGTTCAATCCCATTAGAACACTTCATCACACATTTTTTTTCTTTAAATGTGTTTTCTATCTTACAGAAATCAGCAGAATAGTAAAGCACCTAGGAGGAGATTGGTGGTGCCGTCTAAGGGAAGACCAGGGGAATCTGTCCCTCCCTTCTGAAGCTCCGAGAGTGTCTGGAGGTGGGTGTGTTTTGTTTCAAGAGAGTCACACTAACAAAAATGTACTTAGGAGTGATGAGCATTTCAGAATGACATTTGGTTAATTTGCATGAGAGATAGGACTGCTAACCAGAAATGCTCTGCCCAGTCCATTCCCTTCTTCTGCCCTGTTCCTTCCAGTCAGAACCACTCCCTGAGATCTCACTGACCCTTTGTAAAAGAAAAGTGTGTTCTTCCATCTCAGTCAGTGGATGTCTAGCATGGAGAAGTCTCAGGAAGCAAGCAATACTTCAGAAAGAGTTAAAAATTCCTCCCTAGTTATTCTGCCTGTCAGGGAGTAGGCAGTGGCCTGCTCACTGGATGAGCCCAAAGTCATCCAAAAGAGCAGGGGCGGCCACTCCCTGGGTAAACTCATCCTTCCTGGGACAGAGCCCCTGGGAACTGAGGTAATGGCAATCATGAGGTGTGCTCCCCTCCTCCACCGCCAGGTGTCTGCCATGAGCTGGCGAGGAAGGCAAGTCATGGACACAGTAAAAGGTGAAAGACATCGGGAGGTGCTCTAAGTGGTTGATTACTTACCAAGAACCTAGAAATGAGGGAAATGGATGGTTCCAATCAGTGGTTCTTAACGTTTTTTGAGTCACAAAGTCATATGAGAATTTGACTCTTCCCATCCTCACCCTAATGTACATAGACACACCATTTCACGTATATTTCAAGGGTTTTCCCAGAATACCCTGGAGTTCATCTGTGGACCTTCTGCTCAAGACCATAAACCCCTGGAGGGCAACGACTGGGCTTGTTCGCTGATGTGTGTCCAGTGCCTACCCGAAGTGTCCAAGATGAAGGAAATGTCAATAAATGTTGAGAGCTAAAAGGCAAAAGCAAACCTGTGCTTGCCTGGCAGAAGCCAGGCCAGAGTGTGCAAACACCAGTGGCATCAGTGCCATGAGGGGCTTTGATGGTGACATACCTGTCACTATTCTTCTTGACATTTAAAGCCAGGGCTGCTGAAGTGTGAACTCTTCACTCTTCCGACCCTCTGGTCCTGACCTAGTGTGGTGACCTGAGACATGTACGGTCAATGATTGTCTGGGGAAGAGATAAGTGACATTTTGAGGATTCTCACACTGCTACCTGGTTTTTGCAATGGCTTTGATATCAATTTATTCTAAAGGCTTCTTTGAAGTCATCATTCAGCTGCATTTACTGAGCATCTCAGGGTCAACTGTGTTTCAGGAGGGTGTTTGATAAATGCTGAGGACTGAATCACCATAACAGCTGGTCTGGGTCACTTCAAAGTCCTCTGCCACTGCCAGCGAGGGAACAAGAGGAACCACTGTAACCACTACCACTTTCAGAAACTCCTACATCACTGGTCTGCTATGAGCCATGCTGAACACAGTCAAGTTGCTCACAGAACCTACTCCTAGGCAATTAAGTTCAGAAAGGGATGGTGCTCCATAGTAAACAGAACTGAGCCCCAAAATATCAGAAGCTTTAATGAAAAAGGTCTATCAATTCAGAAGTCCCAAAACTCACAGATTCTTCCAAAGAACTGCCAGAATGGAAGACACAGTGCACCAAAGATTTGGTGCTGAGCATAGCCCACCAGTTCACACACTTTCTTCCCTGTGGTAAGCTCCCTGTTAGGGATTCCATAGTCCTTTCCTGAAACTTATCCTCAGGCTGGGGCCACCCTCAGATCTATTTTTATGTCCTTAAATCTACAAGAAGATTAGAGTTCCAGTCCCTTTGAACCCCTGGGAGAGTCCTCATTTTATATGCAAATTGGTATATGCAAATAGATATGAGGGGGCACTTCTTACCTCTGCTGCAGCATTCAAGGAACTAATTAACATAAGTGGATGCTCTGGGGTGTGACCTTAGGAAGCATGTCAGTGGTGCCAGGTGGAGGATGGATGTTATCTGCTCTTCCCAGATGCACAGGAACCCCAACTCTTGCCCAGCCAAAATATGCTGCTGGTCTAGCTTAGTAACAGACATTTTGCCTTATTTCTGTAAATTGACTAGTGACTTTTTTCTTCATTCTTGTTCTTCATAACCTCTCCATATATTTGGCACTGTTGACGCTCCTGCCATCTTGGATTTCTCCTCCCCTGCTTCTTAACCCTGCACGATTCTGTTTCTGTTGGTTTGCTTTCTGACTATTCCTCCTGTTCCCCATGGTGATTTAACCAAGGGCTTTCCCCAAAGCTCCACCCTTTTTTCCTTCTCTACATAAACTTCTCCAGAGTGTACGGTTTCATATCCACTTGCTTGCTTGCTCACTCACTTACTGAGCCTCTCTCACGTCCCTTATGTGGTACTAGGCTTAGAGAACACCAAGATGAATAAAATCTAGTTTCTGCCTTCAGGGATCATATAATTGATAAGTGGTAACTTGACACGGTACCTGGCTCCTACTCACATTCCAGTGCTCATTGCCCTCTGTCTAAAGACTGGAAGTTATTTATGCATGCTCAGTCTTAATCTCACATGACTCCTTTGCCTGTAACTCCAGCCTTCATTGATTTTCTTCTTCAACAAACTGCTCTAGTCAGGAGAGGTGTTTGGGTTTTTTTTAATTGAAATATATTTGATTTACAATGTTGTGTTAATTTCTGCTGTACAGCAAAGTGATTCAGTTATATACATAATTTTTTATATTCCTTTCCATTATGGTTTATCATAGGATGTTGAATATAGTTCCCTGTGCTATGTTCCTCTGCCTTGCAAATATAATGAATTATCAAAGGTTACACATATTTTATAGACCCTGTTTTTTTTTTTTTTTTTTGTGGTATGCGGGCCTCCCTCTGTTGTGGCCTCTCCCGTTGCGGAGCACAGGCTCCGGACGCGCAGGCTCAGCGGCCATGGCTCACGGGCCCAGCCGCTCCGCGGCACGTGGGATCCTCCCAGACCGGGGCGCGAACCCGGTTCCCCTGCATCGGCAGGCGGACGCGCAACCACTGCGCCACCAGGGAAGCCCCGCTTATCCATTTTTAAAAATGTATGTATCTATTTATTTATCTATCTATTTATTTATTTATTTTTTGTGGCTGTGTCGGTCTTAGTTGGGCATGTGTGATCTTTCGTTGTGGCATGAGGGCTTTTCATTGTGGCATGAGGGCTTCTCTCTAGTTATGGCACTCGGGCTCCAGAGCATGTGGGCTCTGTAGTTGGGGTGCGCAGGCTTAGTTGCCCCGCAGCATGTGGGATCTTAGTTCCCCAACCAGGGATCGAACCCACGTCCCCTGCATTGGAAGGCAGATTCTTAACCACTGGACCACCAGGGAAGTCCCTCCATTTTATATATACTAGTTTGCATCTGTTAACCCCAAACTCCCAATCCACCCGACCCCCACCCCACCTCCCCCTTGGCAACCACAGATCTGTTCTCTATGTCAGTGAGTCTGTTTCTGTTTCATAGATAAGTTCATTTGTGTCATATTTTAGATTCTATATATAAGTGATATCATATGGTATTTGTCTTTCTCTTTCTGACTTACTTCACTTAGTATGATAATATTAGGTCCAATCATGTTGCTACAAATGGCATTATTTTGTTCTTTTTTATGGCTGAGTAGTATTACATTGTATATCTTTTTTATCCATTTATCTGTCGATGGACATTTAGGTTGATTCCATGTCTTGGCTATTGTGAATAGTGCTGCTACGTACATAGGTGTCACGTTTTAGATTCCATGTATGAGTGATATCATATGGTGTTTGTCTTTCTTTTTCTGACTTACTTCACTTAGTATGATAATATTAGGTCCAATCATGTTGCTACAAATGGCATTATTTTGTTCTTTTTTATGGCTGAGTAGTATTACATTGTATATCTTTTTTATTCATTTATCTGTCGATGGACATTTAGGTTGATTCCATGTCTTGGCTATTGTCAATAGTGCTGCTACGAACATAGGGGTGCATGTATTTATTTATTTATTTATTTGGCTGTGCTGAGTCTTAGTTGCGGCACATGGATCTTCATTGTGGCTTGCAGGATCTTTAGTTGTGGCATGTGGGATATTTAGTTGCAACATTTGAACTGTTAGTTGTGGCATGTGGGATCTAGTTCCCTGACCAGGGATCGAACCCAGGCCCCCTGCATTGGGAACGTGGAGTCTTAGCCACTGGACCACCAGGGAAGTCCCGCATGTACCTTTTAGAATTACAGTTTTGTCTGGATATCTACCCAGGAGTGGGATTGCTGGATCATATGGCAACTCTATTTTTAGTTTTCTGAGGAACCTCCATACTGTTTTCCATAGTAGCTGCACCAACTTACATTCCCACCAATGGTGTATGAGGGTTCCCTTTTAGGAGAGCTGGGTTTTATTCCTTCAACAGTTTTATTACCTTGGGTAACTCATTTGACCCGTATTGGATTTAATATCTTTATCTGTGGAATGAGAAGGTTGTAGCACCGGGATTCTTTCATGTCGGGATTCTTTCATCTCCAAAATTCTATGATCATTTACAATTGGAGGGAGGTAGTGGCTAATATGAAACAGCAATTATATAGTGAAGCTAATGCTTTTTAAAAAAAACTTATGAGCAGCATCCTCATGGGGATTGCTAGCACATCATAAAATTGTTTGCTGGGTCTGGAAAATATTTGTCCTTATCACTTATTGTAATTAGCCAGTTGCCAGAGCTGTTAACATGTTCAGGTAAGAGGAAGGCAGGCATGGGAGTGGCTGAAGTTAAAGCAGGATTAGATGGCAGCCTTAAACTTTCTGGAGGATTGTCCTCATATAGGTACTGTTCTGAGATCACTGATCTTTATAGTAAGTTTGTGCCTTTATCTGTAAATTTATACATGTTATTCATGTTAAATAAATTTCTATAGAGTAAGAGTTCTGCTTCAGATCTTAAAAAAAAACTTCCTGATTAGAAAAATGATATCTTTCCTTAGTCATTGATACTTTGAATTAAAAAAAGAGATCCATTCAAGCTAGTTGACTAAAGGGGCATGTGTACATATGTGAAAGGATGAACTATTAAATGGCAATGAAAATGAATCACACACAGCACAGTTGAACCTCCCAAATGTAAGATTGAGCAAAAGATGCCAGACACAAAACAACAGATACTATATGGATCCATTTATATGAATTTCAAAAACAGGCAAAACTAACCCATGATGTTAGAAATTAGGATAAAGGTTACCTTTGGGATGGAGGAAAGGAGTTAGAGAGGGACTTCTGGGGCGCTAGTATCATTCTATCTCATGACCTAGGTGGTGGTTATACAGGTGTGTTCACTTTATGATAATTCATTGAGCTTGTGATTTGTGTGCTTGTCTGTGTATGTGTTATATTTAAATTTAAAAAGTTAGGACTTCCTTGGTGGCACAGTGGTTAAGAATCCACCTGCCAATGCAGGGGACATGAGTTTGAGCCCTGGTCCGGAAAGGTCCCAAATGCTTCAGAGCAACCAATCCCGCGAGCCACAACTACTGAGCCCACGTGCCACAACTACTGAAGCCCACATTCTTAGAGCCCGTGCTCCACAACAAGAGAAGCCACCGCAAAGAGAAGCCCGTGCACCGCAACAAAGAGTAGCCCCTGCTCACGGCAACTAGAGAAAGCCTGTGCACAGCAATGAAGACCCAACGCAGACAAAAATAAATAAATAAATAAATAAAATTTTTTTAAAGTTAAAAACACTTGAGTTCTACACTGTGGATTCCTGATTCCAAGTGGCAAGAAAAGTATGTCTAGAGAGGGAGAACCCAGCTTAGGCTTGAGCAGGAGGGACAAGAGCTGGGCTCTGGAAATAAGGTGGGTGGAGAAGACATTCCAGTTGGGCCAGCTGGGGACAGAGTGAAGACAGTGGTCAGACTGAAGTTAAAGATGTGTACAAGAGTGTGTAAGGTGGGAGCTGAGGCTGGGAGGTAACTCTGGGAGAGACCGTGGGTGGGGCTCTTGAGTACCCAGCGGAGCAGCTTGGTTTTTTCTTTTGGATAGTGGGAGATCACTGAAGATTTGGCATATTGATAGCAGAACTTTAGGATGCTGGAGAGGAGGGTACTTGGCAGCATGGAGTGGTAGGGGTGGGGACAATTGTCACGGCGGTACTGGAGAGGGGCGGATGGAGGACTGCGCACTCTGAGACTCTCTGAGATATGTCTGGTAGTGTTGATCCTGGCTAGTGTTCCACCTCCTGTTCTTGCTAGTGTAGACATGTTTGCGTTTTCATCCTTTCCTAAGTGGGCCCCAGGGGCATCAGGCTCAGGCTGTGTTCAGGGACAGCTTGGTAAATTGTGCCCCTGAGGATTCCATGATTGGATCCTTCTCAGAAAGTGCATGCTCTCACCTGAACCAAGCCTGCCCCGCCCTGCCCCAGTGGGAGCCAAGCATGGGAGCCAAGCATGGGACCCATACGTGAGACACTTCCATTGTATTGCCCCTTTCAGCCCTGATCATGCAGAATTTGCGGCAGTGGAAACCTCAGTGTGACGGTGCCCAAGCCTGGTGCTGCCCTGTGGGCAGGACATGCTGGGGATTGGCCAGTGTGCCTCATTTAGGCTAATGTGAGTATTGCTGAGTCCCCTGGGTGAGTGTTGCTGATCACTCTGTAGAATGCAGATGGTGGAGGACGGTGGGGTGGTCTCTTCATTCCAGGAATGCGAGGCAGGGAGGCTTAAGCAAAACTCCCATGTAAAGAAGCATCTTCCCTTGTCTTCACTCTTTGTAGCCAACCAGATACGCTGTCCAAGGAGAAAACAATTGATTAAGGCAGAACTGCAGTCTGATGAGATGTATCCCAGGGCCAGGAGTGACAGTGTTCTAAGGTGGGATGGTCCATATCTCATAAAGACGAGGAAAACAGGATTTGTCCTTTGCCAAAAATGGCATGATAGCAGAGCTTCTTTTTTTTTTTTTTTTTTTTTTTTTTGTGGTACGTGGGCCTCTCACTGTTGTGGCCTCTCACGTTGCGGAGCACAGACTCCGGACGCGCAGTCTCAGTGGCCATGACTCACAGGCCCAGCCGCTCTGCGGCATGTGGGATCTTCCCAGACCAGGGCACAAACCCGTGTCCCCTGCATCGGCAGGCGGACTCTCAACCACTGCGCCACCAGGGAAGCCCAGCAGAGCTTCTTGAAATAACAGCAACATTTGATTATGGTGGTTTATGATTTTCTAAGGCACTTCATATGCATTATCTTATTTTTCATTTTGAGCTTCTCAACCAGGCTGTGAGAAAGATAGGAAAAAGAGGATTATCCCTGCTTATCATGTGAGGATTTATGTGCAGGTGTCTGGAAAGGTGAGGTTATTTGTCCAGTCTCAAAGGTGGTAAGGGGTGGAACTTGAAACCAGGTCTCTCCACTCCAGGTCCAGATTTCTCTCAATATACTAGCTATATTTCCCCGACAGGATTCAACTGTCCTGCAGTAACTGTAGGATAAGTTTAGCCCCAGGGACATTTGGCCTACCAGTCTCTGAAAACATCTGATGGGGAGGTGGTACATGTTGGGTTGAGGGGGCATAGGAGGAGGAAATGAAAGAAGCGGGATGATAATTGTTGCCTGTCAGGTGAGTGCAGTGTTCCTTTTCCCAAGAAGCAACCAAAACTAGACTATAGGCATTGAGCAGAGGACGACAGAGGGGGCAGGGAGGGTGGCAGCATGAGAGGGGGACAAAGCACCATCCAGTAGCTTGCTGGGGAGGCTCCCCCCCATCTTCCCTACCTGCGTCAGACTGTATAGACAGCATGAGAGGCTCCAGTTGGTCAGTAGATGGCCCAGTTGGACTGAAGGCTTGGGTGAGGGCCCAGAAGATCTCTAGACCTCTCAGTACTGGAATGGGTGCCACTCCCTGTAACTTCCTAAAGAGTGTAAAAACCCAACAGACTAAACTTTCCAGCAGTCTACACCATGTGCACGCTCATCAGGGAAGACTTCACAGCCAGGGCAGAAGTCCAGATGAGTTGGGAGGGGTTCATTTCACCTGTCAGATGCTGCTGGTCTAATGTGAAGCTCACTGTGGCTTTTGATCAGGGTAATTACTGTAGAAGGTTCTAGGTGGCAGCAAAGTCCAGATGAGCAGACCTGAGTTTAGAGGTGGCATGAGGGGTCCCCAGTTGAGCTGAATGCAGAGCAACCATTTGGCTTTTCTGGGTTGCCTAAAGGGCAGAAGGTCCTGTTATAATCTAAGGCATGTATCTTTGCCTTCATTAAACTTCTTGAAATTTTTGATATTAAGGGGTTACTTTCCACTGGGTGCAGTGGCAGTTCCTGCAAAGATGTGTTTTGAGAGTTAAATGAGATGTCTTGCTCCCTCATCTTACTATTTCCAGCCTTGGTGACCAAGGTTCACCCTCTGCGTCATTCTTCTTGATTTTCTAGAATTTGAATATGTCTGCTCTTGGTAATTGCCGTGTGTGTGTGTGTGTGTGTGTGTGTGTGTGTGTGTGTGTGTGTCCAAGCAAGTGTGTCTGCCGTGACTAGGGGTCAGGGCTTCTCCCTGGGGCCATGGCATTTCCTCCTGCCACATTCCTTCTTCAAGATCCTTGGCAATGATCCATGCTACAACGTGGCAGAACCTTGAAGACATTATGGTAAGTGAAGGAGGCCAGACATAAAGGACCACATATTATATAATCTAATTATATGAAATATCCGGAATAGGCAAGTCCACAGACACAGAAAGTAGATTAGTTGCCAGGGAAGGGGGTGAGGGGAGGGATAAATTAGGAGGCTGGGATTAACATATACCCACTACAATGTATAAAATAGATAACCAACAAGGACCTACTGTTATAGCACAGGGAACTACACTCAATATTATGTAATAACCTATAAGGGAAAAGAATCTGAAAAGGAATATATATATAACCGAATGCTGTGCCGTACACCTGAAACTTACATGATATTGTAAATCAAGTATACTTCAATAAAAAATTTTTTTTTAAATTGGTTGCGCAGGGTTGGAGGGGTTGATAAAATTCTTCTGAAATTGATTGTGATGATGAATGCACAACTAAATACTAAAAGCTATTGATTTGTACACTTTACATGGGCAGATTGTATGGTATATGAGTTATATCTCAAGGAAGCTTTTTAAAAAGAAAAGATCCTTGTGCAATGCAGACACAGTGAGTTGGTTGCAGAGACTGTGTGATGTGACTACAGTGAGGTGGGGGCAGGTCTTGGGGAAAGACTCCATGCAGGAGTGGCTGAGAGCGAATTCTGAGATGGGCAGAGGTTAACTCAATCCTTGGGATTTTTGCAGCTTTTTTCTTCACTAGTTTATTTTTCTGTCTTCCCTAGTCCAGTCCATAGACAGTCTTGGTCATTAGTAAGCAG
Organism: Physeter macrocephalus; assembly: GCF_002837175.3. NCBI lineage: Eukaryota > Metazoa > Chordata > Mammalia > Artiodactyla > Physeteridae > Physeter > Physeter macrocephalus. Next base: position 107,050,163 of record NC_041224.1, on the reverse strand, counting down.
CAAGGTCCTACTGTATAACACAGGGGACTATATTCAATATCCTGTGATAAACCATAATGGAAAAGAATATGAAAAAGAATATATATTGTATAACTGAGTCACTTTGCTGTATAGCAGAAATTAAACACTACATTGTAAATCAACTGTATTTCAATAACATTTTTAAAAAATTAAAAGAAAAGAATTTGTATGGATTCAGTCTTTTCAACACTTGTTTTTATCATGTGTCTATTTTTTCAATATAGGGGGTATAAAATAGTATCTTGCTACTGTCCTAATTTGCATTTCCCTAATTACTAATGAGATCAAGCATCTTTTGGTACATTTATTGGCTATATTTCTTTCCTCTTTAATGTAATTCAGGTCAAATGTTTGGCCCATTTTTCTATTGGATTGCTGCTTATCTGTTCCTTATGGCTTTGTAAAAATCAGTATACTGATTATATATTATGGTTACTAAACATTTGTCTGTTATCTGTGTCACAGATATGTTCTCCCTGTTTGTAATTTGCCTTTAACTTTACTTTGGGGGTCTTTTAATAAACAGAAGCTCTAAATTTTAATGTAGCTTAATTTATCAATATTTTCTTTTTTGTTTAGCACTTTTCTGAACTTCTTTAGTAAATTCTTTTATATGCGAGGGCCCAAAACAATATTCTCCTATCTAGAAGTTTTGATTTTTACATTTAATTTTTTTGTCCATCTGGAATGGATGTTAGTGTCTGCTATGAGACAGGGAATCTAATTTTACATTTCCCCATATGGACAATCAGCAGTACCAGCTTCCTTTCGTCTCTGACATGTAGCACTGTTCCATATTTGTGTGGGGTTGTTTCTTGGCTCTTTATTGTGTTCTGATGGTCATTTTGAGTATATTTGTGCCAATACCATCTTGCCTTAATCACTCTGGTTTTATGTCGTGATATCTGCTTAGGCAAGTCCTCCCCACCATCCTCTCCTTTAGCAACATCTTGACTATATTAGGATCTTTGCTGATTTACATTTTACCCCCCAAATGGGATCATAATGTTACCACTAGTTTATAACTTGCTTTTAAAACAAACCCTTAATAATAATAATACATTGTGAATATTTTGGCATTATTATATAATTTTTAATGACTACATGATATGTTATTGTTTAGATATTCCACAGTTTACTTATTCCATCCCCCATTTTTGGACATTTAAGTTGTTGCCAAATTGTCATTATTATAAACAATTTTGTGATGAATGTCCCTGTGGCAAAATATCCGTGACTATTTCCTCAAGATGGGAGTAGGATCTCTAAGTCTAAGGATTGGCGCAATTTTCAGGTTTTGTTTTTTTTTGTTTTCTTTAAAGGTTTTTTTTTTTTTTTTTTGATGTGGACCATTTTTACTCTTTATTGAATTTGTTACAATATTGCTTCTATTTTATGTTTTGGTTTTTTGGCCATGAGGCATGTGGGATCTTAGCTCCCCAACCAGGGAACAAACCCACACCCCTGGCATTGGAAGGTGAAGTCTTAACCACTGGATCGTCAGGGAAGTCCCTAGGTTTTTGATAGAAATTGCTAAATTATTTTTTAGGAAGTTCACATGAACTGTGTGATAATGAGGTCTCATGGCAGGCTCCCTTACTAACAGTGAACATTATCATTCAAAAACACAGCAACAACATACGTTTTCCAACTCCACAGGCAAATAATTTAAAACCAAGTTAAATTTGGCTCATATATCTAATCTGGAGTAGCACATTCTATGTTTGTATTTTTCTTTTTTCTTTCTTTTTTTTTTTTTTTTTTTTTTTTTGCGGTACGCTGGCCTCTCACTGTTGTGGCCTCTCCCGTTGCGGAGCGCAGGCTCAGCGGCCATGGCTCACAGGCCCAGCCGCTCTGCGGCATGTGGGATCTTCCCGGACCGGGGCACGAACCCGTGTCCCCTGCATCGGCAGGCGGACTCTCAACCACTGCGCCACCAGGGAAGCCCTATGTTTGTATTTTTCTAGTGAACAGCCATGGGGTTTCATACACTGAACACGCTCCTAAATACATCTCCCTCTGTTCCATTAGGGGAACTGAGCTGGGCCTGCGGGCCCATGGAGAATCAGACTGTCGGGGTGATGGAGTTTCTTTTGCTGGGATTTCCGCTCAGCAGGCAGGTGGAGCTGTTGTTCTTGGTGCTGCTACTGCCCACATTCCTGCTGACGCTCCTGGGGAACCTGCTGATCATCTCTGTTGTGCTGTCCTACTCCCGCCTCCACACCCCCATGTACTTCTTCCTGTGCAACCTCTCATCCTGGACATCCTCTGCACCTCCGTCATTTCTCCAAAAGCATTGGCCAACTCAGTATCTGGGGATAAAACCATCTCCTTTGCTGGCTGTATCACCCAGTGCTATTTCTACTTCTTCCAGGGCACAGTAGAGTTTCTCCTGCTGACAGTCATGTCCTATGACCGCTATGTCACCATCTGCTATCCCCTGCAGTGCAGCACCGTCATGAGGCCTCCTGTCTGCATTGCGACCATTGTGTTCTCTTGGGTGGGAGGCTTCCTGCCTGTGCTCTTTCCAACCATCCTTATCTCCTAGCTGTCCTTCTGTGACTCCAGCATCTTTGACCACTTCTTCTGTGACATTGGGCCCTTGTTGGCCATGGCCTGTGTGGCACCACTGCCATTGAGCTGATGGATTTTATGCTTTCGTCCATAGTCATCCTCTAATGCATAGTCCTCGTGACCTATTCCTATACGTACATCGTCCTGACAGTAGCGTGCATCCTTTCTGCAAGTGGGAGGAAGAAGGCCTTCAACACCTGTGCTTCCCACCTGACCATAGGTGAGGTTGTGATTTCTGGTAGCATCATGGTGTTATCTATGTGATTCTCTCCCAGGAAGAATATCTGGAGATCAGCAAGGTCCCTTCCATCCTGAGCAGTGTTGTGGCTCCATTCCTCAACCCCTTCATATATACTCTGAGGAATGACACGGTGTTGGGGGTCTTCAGGGATGTGTGGGTCAGGGTGCGAACAGTTTTGGAAAAGAGGATGAGGACAATGCCGAGGAGTGGATTGTCCTCCAACAGTGACCACAGAGAAGGGGCTGGTTCCTCTTTCCCTTCACTAACGGGTATCGATCGTTCAAATCCCCAGTATTAAAAGAGAGGATTGCCTTAGCAAAAGGGTTAGCTAGCTGAGGGATCCTGAATGGTCTATAGCAGAAAGAAGTTGAGTTTGGAGACAGGGACTTAGACTCTAGCCTTCCTTGGTTCTAACTCAAACTCTGTGGCCACAACTGTGTCACCTTGTCACCTGCCACTCTGGCCCTCAGTGCTCTCATCTGAAGTATGACAACATTGGACTTGATGATCTCTAAGTTCTGTCCACACTGAATATTCCAAGAATTGCAGAAGGGCCGTACAGCCTGTGTCCTGTTTGAAGTCCCATCACGTTTGACCCCATTTCCTCGTGGATCCTGAATACAGCTCTTCTATCAGCTTGGCACAAAGTCATTCCTGGTCCCCTCTGCATAGACCCCCTTTCCTTCCATCTTCACTAGGAATCTTTCTAGGAATAAGCTTCATTATTCTCCAATCCACTGTCATATCCTGTAATCCACTGTTTTCCCTCAGTGGACATTTGTAATGATTGGTAGATATACGTAGTCCGTGTTATTTAATAACACTGCTTTCTGTACTAGAACATGTCATAACATTCAACATGATCCCATTCTTATGTAAGACATGCCCTGTTCCCTCAGCCTCCAGTGATTGCCATTGATGGATAATTTGACTGAAGGCATAATCCATTGCCGGACCAATGATCTATGACCTGTGTGGCTTGGCTGGAACAAATAAACTGTGCAAACAAATGTCTCTTTTTTGAGAGTTTGAACTAAGACATGCAGAGACTATATTGAACAATGGTGATGCTCCCCCTGGAAACTCAAATAGACTTGGTACCTGGAGTGGCCATTTGGGGGCAAACACAAGCTGATGAGTAATTGTATTTTTTGTTGGGGGATCCTCCATCTCTTCTTTTTTTATTGAAGTGTAGTTGATTTACAATGTTGTGTTAGTTTCAGGTGTACAGCAAAGTGATTCAGTTATACATATTTTGTTTTCAGATTCTTTTGCATGATAGGTTATTACAACAAGCTGATGCATAATTAGAGGAAACCAGTGTGCCCATCAGATAGAATGGAATTGGTGTGTAGAGAAAAATAGACAAGAGATAGATGAGAGCCCACTCAGCTGCAGAGACACAGAGTAAAGGGCACTCCTCTCTAATGACTTCCCAGATCAGGGAGCTGACAGTTTTATTTCCTATTCCTGGATTTGATGAGGTTGCCAGTACCCATACATCAAACCCCTTTTTACTGCACTCTTTTGAGAAGGTCATTGTTTTTCATGACCAAAAAGCAGCTTGACCAAAAAGCAGCTTGACTAAAGCTCTCTCTCTGCACCAAGTGTAGCCCTTCCTTCTTTCTAACTCCGAGGAACTAGAAAGATGCCCGTTTCTAACTAAACTCTTTGTCTGAATTCTTGGTGCCCAAACACTGCCTGAGATGCTTGACTGGCACCATCTAGGCCTATGGTTCAGGTCAGTGCAAGCCAAATTTTTTCAGTGTCATCAGAAACACTGAGGTTTCCTTCCTGTCCCCCTCGGCCTCTAGCACTGCAGGATCTACTTTGCCTGAATTAACACCTGTGCTTCGCATGCGCACCTAAGGAAACTCTGTAGAGTGCTGTGGAAACAAATGAAGACCACCCAAATGAGAACAGAGGGCTATTTATCCAGAACTGGCTACTGCAAGGAAGTCAGCCACCATCACTTGTATTTCACTGAGACTCAAAGGCAGGCAAGGGAGCTGGTAGGCTTTGTAGCAGAAGAAGAGGGTAAGGCTCAGGTGTGCTCTGATTGGAGGGTTTTGACCTGGGGAAGCTGGAAGTGGGCTAACTAGAAGCAAGGTATCTTTGGGAGAGTGTATTTGGCTTTCTCTGACTAGTCCTGAGTTGGAAAAAAGTGGGGGTGCAAAAAAATTGGGACATTGGCAGTCCTGATCACCTCCTGACCATTCTGGGCTGACTGCTACAGAGGCTGTAGATTGGTTCCCTGCCTGGTTGCTTCGGGTTTTCTGGGTCAGAGTTCTATTGTCATACATGGTGTGACTGTCGTCCATTTGTGTATTCAGTGTCTCAGTTCTTATAGCATTGAAGTTCTTACAACATTTTAAAGTTTAAGCAGAGGGACAATCCTTCCTAAGCAGACAACCAGATCCCATCAGTAACAGATAATGAAAGGTGACCTCAGATAAGCAGAGTTTAGTTGGTTCTCAGGCCCGGAGTGGGAACTGGAGAAACAGAGGAGGTCTTGCATGTGCTGAAGACCCTGCTTCCTTGAGTGACCCAGACTCCAAGGTTTAGACCCTTTGGCTGGTGGGGCCTGCCCAGGGCACCCTGGCACTAGAGGCAGTTCCCTGTTACAGTACATCTGGCAAAGCATCTGGGCTCTGAGGTCCAGTCTTCCATGAGATTAGGAGACAGAGCAGGTGTCTTGGGTCGGATTATGGAGAGAAGGAAGCTAGGCCACTCTGCTTCCCCGTAGGGCACTGACAGGGCCTCAGAACCTTGTCCTCTCTGCCAGAAATGTTTCACTGAAAACATCTGGAGGTCCATGACCCCTCAGTTGTCCTTCTTTCCTAGCCTCAGGAACTCTTTAAACCACCGACTAGACTTCAAAGCTGTGACAGGGACTTCCCTGGTGGCGCAGTGGTTGAGAGTCCACCTGCCATTGCAGGGGACACGGGTTCAATCCCTGGTCGGGGAAGATCCCACATGCAGCGGAGCAACTAAGCCTGTGAGCCACAACTACTGAGCCTGTGCTCCAGAGGCTGAGCCACAACTACTGAGCCCACGCACTGCAACTACTGAAGCCTGCACGCTCTAGGGCCCATGTGCTGCAACTACTGAGCCCACGTGCTGCAGCTACTGAAGCCCACGCCCCTAGAGCTTGTGCTCTGCAACAAGAGAAGCCACTGCAGTGAGAAGCCCGCGCACCGCAAGGAAGAGTAGCCCCCAAAGCCCGCGCATAGCAAGGAAGAGCCAACGCAGCCAAAAATAAATAAAAATTAAAAAAAAAACAGAAACAAATTCCTACAAATTTCCAAGTTCCCACTGGGAACCTTTAGCCAAGTACTTCCGGTCTCAGCCCACAGAAGTCACTTCCTTCTTCTAGGCCTCCTCATCCTTTGTGTGGTTGGTACACTTGTCTGCCTGTCTTCCCCAAGAGACAGCAAATGCCAGTGAGGGCAGAAAACTCGGTATTGTTAATTTTGGGTCCCCTACCCTCTTTCTCCTAGGAACCTACATTAGTGTGACAAAACAAAATTATTTTTAAGGCAGGACAAGAAAATTTTAACCGTCACCATTTTGTCTGCCATTTGACCCACTCCTCCCTCCTCTTTAGTGTGCATTGTGCATCTGCATTATACATTAACTAGATCCCCTTAGAAGACACAGGAATGATGCCGAAAACTCAGCTTCTCTGTACACCAGTGCCAAATTGAATTGAAACAGGAGGGAAGGAGGCAGGGCACAACCTTTGTAAGAATGACATAGCCCGAGGACATGACATAAACTGATTAGAACCTAATGGATCCAAGATGGCGGACAAGTCAACTTTTTCCACTAGACGTTGAGCCTCAGTATCAGCAAGCTCACATCAGCAAGCTAAATGACACACCCACAGGCATCATGACAGTTCCAAGACCGACCATAAGGATCAAAAAGTGGATGGTGGCCCAATGAGATGGCCCACACTCTGTCTGTGGAGTGTGTTTCTCTCTAAATAAATCCACTTCTTACCTATCACTTTGTCTCTCACTGAATTCTTTCTGCGATGAGACATCAAGAACCTGAGCTTCATTAAGTCCTGAAACCAGGTGTGTTATCTCAGTTGGAAGACTGTGGGTTTTGGCCGGGTTTGAGTCCCTGCACCGGGGTTCCAGTCCCAATCTGAGGTGCACAGTTTCGATTCCACTTCAAAGACATGGTTCCCAGTTCCTTAAGAAAGACTTGCTGGGTCAGAAAGCTGGCCAGAGTCTGATTTAAATTTTTAAAGCTAAAGGTGTATATATTGATACCTTTAATATTTATATACATTTATATGCCTATACATACTTTAATATTTATATACATTTCAAAGAACAAACATAGAACTCACAAGTTTTCTAAAGTAGATGTCTAAGAAAAGGGAGAGGAGAGACAGCTCTTCCCTTATTTTCAACAGGGAGAATTAAGCCTTGTTGATGAAAAATTAATCAGTTGATCTAAGAAAGAAAAGGAAAATTTTATTGGAGCCAAATTTGACGATTATAACTTGGGAAGAGCATCTCAGAAAGCTGTGAGAACTGTTCTCCCCGTTAGAAGTCAAGGCACAGTTATATAATTTTTTTGAGACAGAAGACTGCACATCAAATGATGTATTATTGACAGTTTACATGATCCAGATCTAAACGTCATCGTGGTAGGTAATGTGACCCCTTACAAGATCAAGAAGTCATGCTATCTTTGTAGGAGCTGTCGTGTTAGCGTTGCTCTTTATGGTTAAGCGGGTATTCCTGCCAATGGGGAAGGTCTGGTGATGCATAATGCAGACACACAGTGCACAGTGGGGAAATAGAGGAAGCCAAAGGGCAGAGAAGAATTTTTTATGTTTAAATTTTTTGTCTTGCCATAAAAATATGAATTTTATTTCACAGCCTCTTACTTTACTTGTATTTGCCCTTATACAGCCCTCTGGGAGCCCATTCCTGCAATGCTTTTTGCTTCTACAAGCTTTGTCAGCTACAGGTAAATGTCTGTGCTGGACCAGGTACAAATCAAAGTGAGCACACCTGACTCCTGTCTGATGGAGCTCACCCACACAACTGACAGATGAACATAAATCAAAGTGAGGATTACTTTTGGCAGGAGAGAGTTTTTTGTTTCTAATCCTTAATTTTTAACTATGAAAATACACAGTCATTGTAAAATTTCAGCCAGTACAGAAGTGTATAAAATAAACCATGAGAGTTTTACCAGCCATTTCTACTCTCCAGCAGCAAAAATTGTTAATTAAGTAATTTATGCTTATAGAACATACACATATTTATTCATACACACTTAACTTTTATTGTACAAAAATGGGATGGTGTTATATGAATTGTATGCAATTTGATATTTTAAAATATCATTCCTTGCCAATACCTATAAAACTATATAATTTATTTTTAGATGTTACTTTTATAAACAATGGGTACTGAGATTTCTAGTATTTTTTTAATGGTGCTAAAAGTTATTGGCATAAATTCCTACTCTTAGTACTCATGGCTTATAGCGTTTGTCATTTTAAATTTCAGTAGATTATTTTGGTAGAGTCTACCAAATTGTTTACAAAATTTGTGGTAACAATTTCCTCACCCACAAACATTGTACGAAAATGTCCATCTTCCTCACCATTGGCATTACGAGATATTGTCAGTCTTAAAAATTTTTTTGTCCTTCTGCACGTAAAAAATTGTATCTCATTGTTTTAGCAGTGAGGTTTATCATCTTTTCGTATGTTCATTGGTTATCTGTATATCGCTTATTCATATTTTTTCTCTTGTACACAAAGATAAAACATTTATTTTTCTGCTGGTTTGTTTTCCCTTTTCTGATTGCTTGGTATAAATTATTTTCATTGCTTATCAAAAGCCTTAATATTTTGCACTCTTCAATCCTGCAATTTTACATCTAGGAAGGAAATCATTGGTCAAATGGGCAAAAATGGATGTACAAGGTGCTTGACACATTGTTTATAAAATAAAAACATTCAGAAAGCATTCTAAAATCCAACAGTAGAAAATTGGATCCACTAATTATGACAAATCTACACACCGGAATACAATTAAGAATAATGATATACAGTCAGCCCTCTGAGGGTTCTGCATCCACGGATTCAACCAACTGCAGGTTGAAATATTTGAAACAAAAATTCCAGAAATTTCAAAATGCAAAACTTGAATTTACTGAGCATAGGCAACTATTTACATAGGATTTACATTGTATTAGGTATTATAAGTAATCTAGAGATGATTTAAAGTATATGAGAAGGTGTGTAAGTTATATGCAAATACTATACCATTTCATACAAGGAACTTGAACATCCTCAGATTTTGGTATCCGTGAGGGGTCCTGGAACCAATCCCTTGCAGATACTGAGGGACGACTGTATTTTTTATACTCTACATTTATTGATATGGAAAGAATACATATATACATACATATATATTCAAAAATATTTAATGTGGTTACTTCTGGGTAATGTAGTTATGGATGATTTTTTTTTTTTGGCTAAGCTGCATGGCTTGAGGGGTCTCAGTTCCCCCCAGCCAGGGATTGAACTCAGGCCATGGCAGTGAAAGCCCAGAATCCTAACCAGTAGGCCACCAGGGAACTCCACAGATGATTTTTTTTTAAGTCCGTTTTCTCTTTATTTTTCTACAATAAAAATGTTTTGTTCACACAAAAAAAGGAAAAATGTCCTCAGAATTGAACTTCTGCTCAGATCAGGGTACAGTGGAACCATTGCATCTACCTCGGAATGCAAGGAATGAGCCCTAACATTGTATGAGTTTTTTTGGCAGCCTCATCCTTTACTGCTTCAAACTGAGCTTCCAGTCCACTGAAACCTTCATATTGGTTTAATGTTTTCACATGAACTGTCCTTGCTTTACTTGTTTGGTTTTTTTGGGGGGCCTCTCCTTGTGGCATGCAGGATCTTAGTAGTTCCCCATCCAGGAATTGCACCCACGCACCCTGCAGCGGAAGTGCAGAGTTCTAACCACTGGACCACCATGGAAGTCCCTGGTTCATTTTTTAATGTAAGAGACTTGTCATTAGTCCCTGCCCGTAGTTTGATCCCATCAGAAGACAACCAGTGCAGCTGTTTTCTGATTGGTGAAGGTTCTTTCCTTCCTTAGCAGGATCCTTTGGGGAAAAAACCGTTGGAACTTCACACTGGAGAACTCACTGTCCCTTTGAGCCCCTCGGGTAACTTTCCTTGGAACATTTGAAATCTGACTTCCTGAAATCTATAAAAGTTATGTCTGACCATCTTTCTTGAACATTCCAGAAAGTGACAAAACAAAATAGAAACACACTCATAGACACAGAGAACAACGGGTGGTTGCCAGAGGGGACGGGGTAGGGGAACGGGTGAAATGGGTGGGTGGGATTATGAGGTACAAACTCCTAGTTATAAAATAAACAAGCCATGGGGCTGTAGTGTACAGCACAGGGACTATAGTCAATAATGTAATAACTGTGTATGATGACAGATGGTTACTAGGCTTATCATGGTGATCATTAGATAATGTATAAAAATATCAATCACTATGTTGTACACCTGAAACTAATATAATATTTTATGTCAATTATAATTCAATTAAAAAAAAATCTTTCTAGTAAGTGAAATTGTCAGTAGGGCAAGAATTTACTAGGTGGTCTGCTTCCAGCCGAGGGAGAGTTGGAGGGGATGCCCTGATGCTGGTTCCTCTGGCACCACCGTATCTAGCCTTGGAACAGTTTTGCGACCTGAATTTATTTATTTGGCTGCGCCGTGCGGCATGCGGGGATCTTAGTTCCCCCACCAAGGATCCAACCCGTGTCCCCAGCAGTGGAAGTGCAGAGTCCTAACACTGGACCTCCACGGCATTCCCTGCAACCTAAATTTAAAAAGCATCATCCATGTCCTCCTTTTATCTTAACATATATTCTGTAACTCCTACCAGGTATTATTTTCCTGTTTGTTTCTTTTTTCATCCTCATCCAAACGCTTCCAGTTTCAGTTTTGTGATTTCCCTTTCAACATATACACTACTTTCTTTCCATGGTCATCCTCCAGTCATGAGTTCTACATCATCTATTTGTCTTCTTGTGATAAAATTCAAGTTCCTTTCCCATTCTGGTCTTCTCTAATGCAGCACATCCCAGACTTTAGGATTTTATTAAAATTAATTAATGATAGGGGAAAATCCCTTGAAATTGATGTGTTTGGCAAGCAAGAAATGACATTCCCTCCCACCCCAATCATAGAATGTCAATATCTTTTCATTAAAGAACATAGCTTAATCTTAGCTTAATCCTGGTAGGGTTAGGGCTTCCCTGGTGGCGCAGTGGTTAAGAATCCGCCTGCCAATGCAGGGGACACAGGTTCGAGCCCTGGTCTGGGAAGATCCCACATGCCACGGAGCAACTAAGCCCGTGCGCCACAACCACCGAGCCTGCGCTCTAGAGCCCACGAGCCACAACTACTGAAGCCCGTGTGCCTAGAGCCTGTGCTCCTCAACAAGAGAAGCCACTGCAATGAGAAGCCCGCGCACTGCAATGAAGGGTAGCCCCTGCTCTCCACAACTAGAGAAAGCCCGTGCGCAGCAACAAAGACCGAACGCAGCCAAAAAAAAAAAAAAATCTTGGTAGGGTTAGAAAGGACATAATTTCAGAATTTAAAAATATTGAAAAAAAATTATTTCATCATAGAACAGAGACCCTCTGTCATGGACCAGCTCCAGTCTGCAGACCCGTGTAGGAAACCACTGATGTAATACATGTTTAAGCAGCTTTATTTGGACACTTTTCTCTTTACTTGAAAATTTTGGGAAGTACATAATGTCCATTTTTTTAGTTACCTTATAATTTATCAGAGGTCCATAAATCTTTTGTCTTAAGTCACAAGCCCTCCTCCAGACTCTGTCCTTGACACTACATCATTTGTCAGGTGTCAGCCTTGTGTTCTTTTCCAAAGTCAGACACCTTGCCCTGAGGAGATGAAAATATTGTCTGCAACCACACGTCCTTCAGAGTCCTCTTTGTCCCAGGTTTCTTCTGGTTGTATAATTTGTTCTCACATGTATCAACTAAACTATGAGGTTGCCTATAACAAACTCTGCATCAGGCCTCAGAACACACTGGAGGAGGGAGCATCATTAGCAAGGTCAGGTCTGCAGAGGGCTCCTCCTACCCCATTACAGAGTCACCAACTAGGAGAATGTGGGCTTGTCTTCCTGGGTTGGGGGAAGCCTCTGTGCATCTGTTGGCATCAATGAATCCTCCTTAGTATTCTGTCTAGGAATTCATTATTCTCTCAAGTGCCAAGCTGAGATTGTCTTTCCTCCTCAACCCTAGTGAAGAGTGATGTTTAGTAGGATAAAGGCAAAGGCTTTTCTAGTATAATAATGCTGAGCTTATGCTATGAAAAACAGTCAACATGAGCAAGTGAAGAAATGGTTCATCTTGAGCTATTTCACCTGGATGGGGTTGGGACAGACCCTCAAAATCTCAAGCATCTCACTTGCTTCTTCCAGATAGACCAGGACCCTGGGGGAGGGGGTAGAGATCAGAGAAAAAGGACCCTCCAGACCCCATCTAAGAAGGACTTGGTGTGAACTGACAGGTCACATGATGAGAAAAGTGATGTTTTGCACCATTCATTGGACACTGTTATCAGCCAATAGGATTATTTTCTATCTGCTCACAAACTGTACCTGCAGCTGTGAGCTTTCAGCATGACATGCCAGAGTGGACAGAGGTATTCATCAAGATTTCACCATCCTTTTGGCAATGAAACCAGACTGCATTTTTAGCACACATATTTCAGTGTCTATCTCCCGAGGAGGAAGTTATATTTAGCACATTTCCTGCTAGCCACTGAACAGTGCAAGACCTTCTGGGTCTGGAGTTAGTCACAGCCCTTTATGTCTATCTGTGGAATCCCTCCTTGTAAACTGCTAGGCCTTTGAGGAGCCCGAGTTTATAGCATGAACTCTTACTATAAATCCTTAGAACCCACCAGGAAAGGTGCTGATTGGGTGGTATGTTCATAGCAACTTCTTAGTCCCAGCCCTGGGAATGTTAGGAATGCCCCAGTCAGATGGAGTGTGTGCGTGTGTGTGTGTGTGTGTGTGTGCGCACATGCTTGCATGCATCCATGTGTTTGGGCATGGTAGTGTAAACGGGGCACTCTGGGTGACCTTCAGACTTAAAAAAAATTTTATTGGAGTATAGTTGATTTACAATGTTGTGTTAGTTTCTGCTGTACAGCAGCAATGTGAATCAGTTATACATATACATATATCCTCTCTTCTTTAGATTCTTTTCCCATATAGGTCATTACAGAGTACTGAGTAGAGTTCCCTGTGCTATACAGTAGGTCCTTAGTTATCTATTTTATATATAGCAGTGTGTATATGTCAATCCCAATCTCCCAGTTTATCCCCTCTTCCTTTCCCCCAGTAACCATAAGTTTGTTCTCTACATCTGTAACTCTATTCCTGTTTTGTAAATAAGTTCATTTGTACCCTTAGACTCTTCTTGTACCTACTCCTGAGGAATGTGTTTGCATTGTGTTGGGTTTGGGAAAATCAGATCAGCATGTTATGCAGCCTCCCAAAGAGAGGAGCGGACAGGAGATGAACTTTCAGGGCCATAGGCCTTACTTTTCCACATGGATCTTCTGGGTCAAGGGTCAGAAACACAGGGTCCCTTAGACCAGTACCTGCAGACAGGGGGCCTCAGAATCTTCTAGGGAATGTGTTTAAATGCAGATGTCATGGTCAAACTCCACCCAGGTATACTGAATCAAACTCTGGAGTATACAGCCGAGGAATTTATATTTTAAAAAATACCCTAGATTGTTTTGTGATGTGAGTGGGTTTGCTGACTACTGCCTCACTTGGCCCTTCCTGCAAGGGGGTGGTAGCAGCACTCAGCGTTGACATCAAGTCTTTTTGATTTTACCTCCTAAACATTTCTTGCATCTTCTCTGCATGTCCACTAGTCACTGGCCAAGTCCAAGCTACCAGCATCACTGGTCTGGACCACTCAGCGGCCTCAAAGTTTCCCCTGCAGGGACTCATCCCCCTCCAATCGGTACTCAACACAGCAGCCAGAGTGGTCATTTCCAGTCTCAAGTCAGATTCTGTCACACTCCCCACCCTACCCTGACCCTCACTCCAGTTATTATTTTTTTCTTTTTCCTTTCTTTTTTCTTTTTTCCTTTGGCTGCACCGCGCGGCATGTGGGATCTTAGTTCCCTGACCTGGGATCAAACCTGTGCCCCTGCAGTGGAAGCATGAAGTCTTAACCACTGGACCTCCAGGGAAGTCCCGCTCCAGCTCCAGTTATTTCTTTCCATTGCTTTTAGGATGAACACGACATTCTTCTCACAGCCAGAGGACCCTCAGGACTGGATCCGCAGCCCACCTCATTTCACAGCCATTGTTCCTGCTAATAGGTCTCTCTACAGACCTGCCCCCCCACTCCTTTCACCTGCTCTTCCTTCAGGCTCAGCTGTCATCACTTCCCCAGGGGCGCCTTCCCAACCTCTCAAGGGCTGCACTTTTCAGTTGCAATTTTTTACTAATTGATGTAATAATCTGATTAAACACGAGTCTTCATGTAGAATGTAATTTCCCATGGAGGCAGGGACCACATTTCTTCACTATCACAGCCCTAAGTGCTTGGCTCTAAATACCTGTCCTCAGGACTTCCCTGGCGGTCCAGTGGTTAGGACTCGGCGCTCTCACTGCCGGGACCCCAGGTTCGATACCTGGTTGGGGCACTAAGTTTCCATAAACCGAGTGGCAAGGCCAAAACAAAAACAAAAACCTGCCCTCGCCTCCATATGGCAGGTGTTGGCCATCAAGCAATCTTCAGTCAGAGAATATGCAGGGTCCTCGGATAGACCAGAGCTTTGTAATTATACCCAGGAGTTCCATTCATTTGTTCATTCATTCATTCATGATGACAAATGTAGGATTAAGTGCCATTTTGAGCTGTTAAATTCTGGGCCTAGCTGGAGCCAGCCAGCACAGCAGGCACCGCTGGTAATGATTTGAACATGTCTGAACACTTGGCATGCCTCAGTTCCCTTGGCTCAAACAAAATAAACATCTACTGAACATGAACTAGGTGCCAGACGTGCCCCTTGTCCTTAAGCAGCTTGTGATCTAGGTAGGAAAGACAGACACGAAACAAGTGACTACAAGTTTATGAGTTTTACCAAGGGGCATTTGAGTGTGCCGTGGAGACACAGAAGAGGGGGTGCAAGTCTAGTCTAGGGGTTCAGGGGAAAGCTTCCCTGCAGAAGGAATATTTGAGCTGAGGTTGAGGATGAGTAGGAGTTAGAATAGGCCCTGGGGAGCAGTCCAGGTGAAGGCCAAGGTGAACTTCAGATGATAGGGCTATTTAATGGGCAGTAGGGAACATCCAGTTCAGCCTAATTCTCCTCCTGTGAGTTGGGGCTTGGCCTATCCAGCCCTTATCCATCCTCTCAGGGGGCGGATGCTGCACTAAACGGGAGAGGGAGTCGAGTGGCCTGTGCGTGGGTACCTCTCGGGGCCCCCTCCTCTGACTCAGGCGTCACAGGAGCTGTTGTGAATTCAGCACCACTCTTGTTGGAGCAATATTAAACATCATCACCAAAGGCAATTTTGACTCATTTCTTTATTAATATAGAAAAGGAGCCCAAGGCAGCTGGACCAGTAGTACAAAGCACCAGGAGTTAATACTATTCTGGTGAAAGGGTTGGCTTTACAAAAGTGAAGGAGTAGGCAAGAGCTGCCCTGGTTCTGGGGCCAGGCCCAGCCCACTGCCCAGAACCTTGGAGCAGCACCTGGAACCAACCCCTGGGAGAGAGTGACGGGGGGTCAGGGGCTGATGAGCTGGAGACCAGAGGACAGGTGGCAGGGATGGAGGGCCAGGCAGTGAGAACCATCCTGTGGCTGATGAGGACAGGCAACTGCCAGCTGGAGGCTCCCCACTGGACCCTGGGCAGAGGCTCACGTGAGCCTCAGCTCCGGGGGCAGGTAGAAAAACCCTGTGGATACTAGAGAGGATGGGGATCCAGACACGGCTCAGGGTTGAAGGGCCTTTCCCTTCTCTCCACCAGGGGCCACCTTTCTCAACACTATGGGTGGGGCTTCAGGGCCCAAGGCACAGAGGGAGGCCCAGAGGCCTCCCAGCGGGAGGAAGAGGGGGCAGGAAGGAAGCACTTGAGTGTTCCCAGCTTAGGCAGCTGGGGCTGAGACACAGGGCAGGCAAACAGCACCCCCGTACAATGAGGCTGGAACGTGGGGCTGGGTTGGGCTTATCCTCAGCCAGGACCAGCCCCACGGCAACGGTGCTTGCCTCAAACCTTAGCAAACAGACTCTGCCGTGAGCACTGGCTCTCAGCAGACCCGGGTGCCAGCCCTAGCTCTCCTGGAACAGAGCTGTCTCACCATGGACCAGCCATGCCATGCCCTGCCCTGGGCCTCCTCTGTTAACGAGGGCTTTGGATATGACCTCTCAGGTTACGGGAGCTGCAGGACCTGCTCTTGGTACTTAAGTGGCAACCAGTCCCAACCAGACTCCGGACAGAACTGGCATGGGCTGGGGGGCCGGGGGTGATTGGGGAGGAAGATGTTCCTGCACAGAACCTACCCCCCACACACTCCAGAGCTGGGAAAGGCCACTGAGAGCCTCTCCTTCGCCCAGGGGCGGCGGCCGCCCTCCCTTTGGCACAGGGGGGACGCGGCTTGGTGTGACCCTTCGTAACCACACCTGGGTAACACTCGGCATGGAGAGAATGGGGTGGCACTCTGCAAGCCTTTATGCTCTTCCCCGGGGTGGGGAGCCTCAAGGCCACTTGTGGCTTTTGCCTCTAGCCCTTAGCGTAGAGAGGAGTGCTCTCCTTCTGTGGTCCTGCCCTGGGGACAGCCCGAGACTCTGCCTGGCTGGCACATGTTAGTTGGTCAGGAAAGGACAGAGGGGTAAATAAGGAGACAGGGAGGTGAGAGTGACTCTCTGGCTTTCTCCTTGCCCTCTAGGGAGAGCAGCTCAATCAACCGAGTCGCAGATCTCCTCCACCACTGCGTTGAAGATGTGTGGCTGGTCTGCGTACACGTGGTGTGAGGCGCCCTCGATCTCCTGTGGATGGAGGACCCCACCAGGGGCGGGACAGCCCTTTATTCAAGGCACTGGAAAGCTATTGCACCATTTCTTTTTCCCTTAAGCCTGCTTGCCCGTCGCCCATGAGCACTTATTTTATCTAAGACAACAGTCCACCTTTCTCCCCAGATCTTGGCACTTCCCTGTGGGAGTCAGTGAATCCCAGTATCCCATCCTTACTTCTCCTACCTATGGCGCCTGATTTTATCTTTCCTTCCACGCCAGCCCCTCCACCGACCTGCTCATGTCATCCACATGTCCACCAAAGCAGGGCCCATCAGGCACCAGCCTAATTAAGCAGCGGGGAGGGGGTAAGGAAAAACGGCAGGTTGCCGGGGGGTCCGGAGGAGTGTGGTAGGAAAGCTTCACGGCAGCTTCTACAGTTCCCAGCTCTGGTTTGGGGTGGGAATTAGAGGGGGTGGAGGGACAGCGTGGTGCCTGTGCCTGACTACTGGACAAGAATCTGCCTTTCAGCTGAACTGAGCTACACAGAAGTGAGAAGCCCCTAATTATGATTTTACAGAGAGCCAACCCTTTCAAATCCATTGCCGTAACTCAACCTGTCCACTCCTCTTTCCCCCCGCCTCTCCCATCACCCTTCGCTACCCTGACTCAGCTACTCTGGGTCAGTCAACACGTGCTGGGATGTTGCAGTGTTTCCACCTCATTCCCGCTCCTCCAGTGGCCAACGTACCATGTCTCGGACATAGGAATCCGGCCGCTGCAGCTTCACCTTTTTTCCCGTGCTGGTGTCTATCCAGGTGTTGGCCCCATAGATCATGGTGATGGGCATTTCTTTTTGAATCAAGTGAATTCGCTCTAACATGGGTCGCCGGGCCCAGCCGAAGGACTCCATCATGGTTTTGAATGCCGTCTCCCCGCTGAAGAAGCAAAACAGGGTGAGGCAATGAATAAACGCCACAGCCTAAAATGTCAATTTATTGATCTCAGAGGCTGGGGCAGTATCTTTGTCATTCTTTGTGTTCCTCTCAGAGCCTAGCACTGGGCTCATTAAATATTAGGAAGATTAGGAGACAGGACTGAATCTCCAGAGGCTCCTATCACAGATGAGTTAGGAGGGACACACTTGTGAAAACCCCATGGCACTGAGAATTATCCAAGAACCTAATAGGTTACTATTTATTCAACAAATATTTATGTGGCATCCCGGAACTGAGGGTGGGAACATATGAACAAGACAGACGCAGTGCCTGCCCTCCTGGAGCTCACATTTTCCTCATACTTTAGGCATAAATAATGAATTATATGATTAACTTAACTTCAAATTTCCCAAGAATTATGAATGGGTGGCAGAGTTCTAGGAGAACACAGACTAGGGACTTGGCTTCCTGGGGCTGAAGGAGAGGGTCAAGGGGTTCACCTGGGGTGGGCTCTGATGAGCAAGTACTACAGAAGCACAAAGGGCTTGCTGAGGAGAATGGAATGAAACATCAGTCTTGTGAGGACCTGGGGGGAGCAGTAGTTTGTGTGACTTGAGAAGCAATGACGGCCAATCTAATCTCCTTTGCTCCCTGGCCATTTCCTTAAGGAGAGCTAACCGAGGTTGTGTCACGAGGGGTCTGCAAGGCTGGGGCAAAAGCCAGCTGTCCAGGTTGCTCTCCTGGGAAGCAAGAGAGGTTGGGGACACTGCCTCCCAGCAGGCTCAGCCTGTTCAGGAATTATATCCCCAGTCTCCTTTGCACCCCTGAGATGAAAGAGAGCCTGGGTTCTGCACAGGCCACCAGAAACAGGGTTCCTCCTTAAGACAGTGCAGCATAGTGGAAAAATCATGGACTCTGGAGTCAGAGAGACATGAGTTCAAATCCTGGCTGTAGTTTCTAAGCAAGTCATATAAACAAGAATACACCTTAATTTTCTCATTTATAAGCTGGGAAGAATTATACCCACTTTATTAGGTCATTGTGAAGAAAATGAAAATATGTACAAAGCCCCTAAATTTAGGTGAAGCAAAGTAGGTACCCCATCCCCCAAATATTATTCTTTGGCCAAATCGTATTTTCCAAGGGAATGGTAAGAGTTACCACTAGCTCATTAGGGTTACAACTCAGAAAGACTCAGATGCTTATAAAATTGAGTGATGGGGTTTGGGGGAAGGGGCTGGTTATCACCAATGTCATCTCTGCTTCTTCTAGGACCTGAATGAGGTGTGTGATTATATACTCTGTGGCTTAGATTGGGAGGCCATTCATTATACGGAACTAGGTCTGGGACTGGGGAATGCTCTGAGGAAAGGGCTAGGGGTGGGCCTGCAGGGTCTCAGAGGGTATGACACTGGCACTGAGCCCAGTGGGAGCTGAGAGGAGTCGAAAGCAGGAAGCAGGGGGCTTCCTGATTTGACTGTTGAGCTGAGTTTCTATACTGCTGCTTAAGCAGGGCCCTTCAATCAGCTGGACTCCTGAGGAATGTTGGATGGACAGTTCCCACGCTACCTGAAAGCTGTCTGGGTTTGACGCTAATGCTCGGACAGTACTGCTGGAATGCAAAACCCCAGCTGCTTCACAGCTTTGGGCTGAACAGTCCTGAAATGAGGCAGGGCAGTGCTGCTGCTCCCAATGACCTTGGCTCCCCTGAGATGCCTCCCAGTAGTGTGGGGTGAGGCCCCCAGAGAGGTGGTGCCTCATGGTATCAGCCACTCACATGGCACTGCCCGAGGGGAAGACTACCTCCCTGACTCTGCCCTGGATGGCAGCTGTCAAGACTGTAGATCAGCAGGCTTGTGGGGCCTATGTCTGAGTTGTCATAGATATAAACTTCTAGAGATTCTGCAGACATCCCCAAATCCCCCAAAGATAGGGAAGGCATTCCTATCCCAACAGTAAGTATTTCAAGGTGCACATAATTAAATTTTTAAATGCATAATCTTTCCATCAGCAGTTCTATTTGTAGGAATGTAGTCTAGAGATACAGTCACATATGTGTGAAGGAAGATACGTAAGGAGGTTCCCTGAAGCAATGTCACATGATATCTCAGACCTAAAATAACAAGATTCAGGAATTACAGGTCTGGGACAGGAGAAGACTTCCTTTTTTTTTTTTTTTTATAAAAATACCATATTCAGAGAAGGAAGAACTACAATCCTGCAGCCTGTGGAACAAAAACCACATTCACAGAACGATAGACAAGATGAAAAGGCAGAGGGCTATGTACCAGATGAAGGAACAAGATAAAACCCCAGAAAAACAAGTAAATGAAGTGGAGATAGGCAACCTTCCAGAAAAAGAATTCAGAATAATGATAGTGAAAATGATCCAGGACCTTGGAAAAAGAATGGAGGCAAAGATCAAGAGGGTACAAGAAATGTTTAACAAAGACTTAGAAGAATTAAAGAGCAAACATAGTCGAAAACTTCCCTAACATGGGAAAGGAAATAGCCATCCAAATCCAGGAAGTGCAGAGAGTCCCGTACAGGATACACCCAAGGAGAAACATGCCGAGACACATAGTAATCAAACTGGCAAAAATTAAAGGCAAAGAAAAATTATTGAAAGCAGCAAGGGAAAAATGACAAATAACATACAAGGGAACTCCCATAAGGTTAACAGCTGATTTCTCAGTAGAAACTGTACAAGCCAGAAGGGAGTGGCATGATATACTTAAAGTGATGAAAGGGAAGAACCTACAACCAAGATTACTCTACCCAGCAAGGATCTCATTCAGATTCGATGGAGAAATCAAAAGC
>NC_041224.1:107025803-107026209 GCF_002837175.3 Physeter macrocephalus | reverse complement strand
AAACTAAAAATAGAATTACCATATGATCCAGCAATCCCACTACTGGGCATATACCCAGAGAAAACCACAATTCAAAAAGACACATGCACCCCACTGTTTATTGCAGCACTATTTACAATAGCCAGGTCATGGAAGCAACATAAATGCCCATTGACAGACGAGTGGATAAAGAAGTTGTGGTACATATATACAATGGAATATTACTCAGCCATAAAAAGGAACGAAATTGGGTCATTTGTTGAGACGTGGATGGATCTAGAGACTGTCATACAGAGTGAAGTAAGTCAGAAAGAGAAAACCAAATATCGTATATTAACACATATATGTGGAACCTAGAAAAACAGTACAGATGAACTGGTTTGCAGGGCAGAAATAGAGACACAGATGTAGAGAAGAAATGTATGGA